>NW_028261389.1:69826618-69954118 GCF_051295495.1 Thamnophis sirtalis
TTCATCACTGGAAGCTTTTAAGAAGAGACTGGCTGCCATCTGTCAGAAATGGTGACGGGCTTGTTTGGGCTGGACTAGATGACCTACAAGATCCCTTCCAACTCTGTTAATCTGTGAAGTCCAAGCTTCCCTTCTTTTTTATGGACAACACAAGGCTTTGATCTCGACCACTCCTAATCCCAGCTGAGGTATAACAATCCTATCTTGATGTTTCATGAGATGTTATTCCTATTACCCAAAGAAAAAAAAGCATGCAAACATTGCTAATATATTCAATACAAATTTGCAAATGTCAGCTGGACTTATTTTTAAAACAAATAACACCTAAATAAGAGTAATGTTTTAAATATAGATCAATTCCCCCCTTCACTTCCTTTTTTTGTTTTTATTTTGCAGCTGCTCTAACTGGATTATATTCTACTTCTTAGGCTGGAATCAGTTGGGTCTAATTTGGACACCCATTTTTTTTAGAAGTTTGCATAATTTATGGCATTGAGCCAAGAAAGGTCTGATTTTGCTAAGCTTAGTATGGTTTGGGAAATTTCAGTAGTGGCTGGTTTGGCTTTTTCAAACATATCAATCTTAAAAAAAAAAAAGCAACTAAGTGAACAAACTTCTCGCCCCCAACTTTGCATCAAATAATATATTCCATGTGGGTTTTTTCACCTAGTTGGAACTATATCCTAGAAACCATCTTACTGTTAAAAAAAAAAAAGAATGTAGCTCATGTTATATTTATGCACCTTATGTTTATACAGAAAAATATATTCAAGGTAGCACAAACAAAGCTGCAAATCAAAACATGCACGTTCAAAAATAGGAATCAACAATAATGCAATGCAGATAGATATGCTACGCATACCAATTTCTCTATTTTACCCCCATACCACAGCACAACGTCTGGCGTTGCTTTGCTAGACGTAATCTGAATTGATTATGCTTCTTAAACCAATTTTACAGACGAAATGTTTGTGATTTACTTATCCTTCCTAGTCTTAAGGTTAAATTTCTTTCGGGTTTCAAGCGGGGAAACCTATTGCAGCTCGATAGAAAAACCAGAAATGAACATCTACAGTTAAAAACAACAGCAGCAGATTCTGCTTGGCATAAGTTACGTTTAATTAAACTGTCATTTCATTTGAGTAAGGCAAAGGAGCTGAAAACAATAGGTCAACTGCAAGGAGGACTATGAAAAGAAGGACTATGGGAGACATGATAGCAGTGTTCCAATATCTCAGGGGTTTCCACAAAGAAGAGGGAGTCCAACTATTCTCCAAGGCATCCGAGGGTAGGACAAGAAGCAATGGGTGGAAACTAATCAAGGAGAGAAGCAACTTAGAACTAAAGAAAAATTTCCTGACAGTTAGAACAATTAATCAGTGGAACAGCTTGCCTCCAGAAGTTGTGAATGCCCCAACACTGGAAGTCTTTAAGGAGATATTGGATAGCCATTTGTCTGAAATGGTATAGGGTTTTCTGCCTAGGCAGGGTGTTGGACTAGAAGACCTCCAATGTCCCTTCCAACTCTGCTATTGTATTATTGTATTATTATAAGGACTTTGCCTTTTGGGCTATGACCATAGGATCATGCTGATATTGTCAACCCTGAAGCTGAGCTGACGGGAGCCATCTTGGGGCTTCAGTGTTGCCACACTGGAGCCGAGATATAGGGAGGGGGGAATAGAAATAGCTGGGGTTTTGTAGCCAAAACAAAACACTTTCTCTTAGGAACCAAGGACATTCTCACCCCTGGTCAAAAGAAGGAGGAATGATGTCACCAGGCAACCAACCAGATGGCGCCTTGATTGGACCATGTGACTAATTGTTTGGGGAGGGGGAAAACTTTTACTTTTAATTAGGTAAAAAGCGCAGGAACCTTCAGAGTCGGTTTTCACCAGAACTGTGCCAATATGATATATCCAAATAAAACTATCCTTTGAGGATTCTACCTACCTCCGAGTTTTGTTCACCATGGGTGAATTTCTTGGAACCCTGATGGATATGACTTCAGTAGAAGGACCAGTTCTTGCTATCGGTCAGGGCTGAGTTCTTATAATTAATTTTGATTGCAAACACCATTAGTGGCGCCATAAACATTTAAACAAACAACAACAACAACCAAACCAGTAATTCTTAGTTTCTACTTACACATAATAAGCAATGCCCATATAAATTAATGTTGCAAACTATTGCTTGATCATGGAATTCCCAGCATGGAGATATTGTAGACAATTTTTTAAAAAAATGGCAGAACTATAAAAGCGTCTTTTGCACCAAAGAATTCAACAAGTTAATTTGACACAAGGATTTATTGCCAGATTTCAGAGAAGGCATCCAAATGAGATGTTTTTAATCAAAAGTGAAAACATTGTATCAGTCAGCCTTCAAAGTTTCCAAAATAAATTCCAGCAGACTTCTAATTAGTTACTAAGTATTTATTGCCTTATGCTGCAAATAATTAGACACAATTTTATCAAGCTAGAACAACTGTGAAGTTTAGAACTCCACTTCATTAGTTAAATAGCAGTAAAATTGTTTATGCAAGAGGAAATGTTATTCTACTGTTTCTCTCCGGTCATATTTATTACTTACTGCATGAAACCGCAAAAGATCTCATTTGTTCTCCTAACTAGCATTTTAAATAGGCCAATAACTTGTACCTTTTTTCAAAAGTATCATTGTGAATGAAAAATATGCCCAAAGTCAATAAGTGAATTTATGCCAATGGCTATATCATAATGTAAATGTGAAATACTAATTAAGAACATTATTATTATTATGAGGAATATGTAGATCCCTGAATATCAGTGTTGCTTTTTCCTATTACTTTAGGCAAAGATTTCCACTGAAATGATTTTCACCATGGATATCAGGGAAGTGGCAATAACAACAACAACAACAATAATAATAACAACAACAACAACAATAAACAACCACCCTACTTGGAACAGCTTATATTCTCCGACGTTACCTTAACAGTTTCTAGGTCCTTGGTCAGGACTTGAGTTGTTGAGCTACCAATCAGCCCCAAAGGCTGTGAGTCTTACTAAAGATTAACCAAATAACAATAACAATAACAACAACAACCACAACAATATAGATATACAATGCAGTAGCACAAATGATCCATTGGAATTTGTGCAAAAATTATAATATTAAAACAGCAACAAACTGGTGGGAACATCAGCCTGAAAAAGTCACCAAAAATCAGATGGTCAAGATCTTGTGGGATTTCCGTATACAAACGGACAAAATACTGGCGCATAATACACCAGACATCACACTGGTTGAGAAAAATAAGGTTACAATCATAGACATCACAATACCAGGTGATAGCAGGGTCGACGAGAAGGAATATGAAAAAATCACGAAATACCAGGACTTAAAAATCGAAATTCAACGATTTTGGCACAAATCAGCAGTGGTAATTCCAGTGGTAATTGGCACACTGGGTGCTATTCCAAAAGCACTGGAATTACATTTAAAAACAGTTAAAAATTGACAAAATCACCATCAGTCAAATGCAAAAAGCCGCACTGCTTGGAACTGCATGCATGTTATGAAAATACATTACGACGTCCTAGGCCCCTGGGTGGGGCCTGACTATTAATCAATGCCAAATCCGGCGAAACAACTGGCCGCTGTGATACAATTCTGTTGTTGCTAATAATAATAATAATAATAATATAGTATAAGTTGCTAAATTAAACCACTGGTCATTATGTAAAAAATATGATTTACCTGTATCCAGAGAGTCATGGGATCATAAAGTGGAAAAAGTTATCAAAAATGAAAAGGTGAAGATCTTGTGGGACTTTCAAATACAAACGGATCGTCATTTGGAGCACAACACGCCAGATATCACGGTTGAAGAGGACCGAAGTGTACAGTTTTTTGATATCGCTGTTCCAGGAGATGCCAGAGTCGAAGAAAAAGAACTAGAAAAAATAATGAAATATTGCGACCTGGCCATCAAAACTACACCGCTATGGATGAAACCTGTAACAATGATATCCATTGTCATTGGGGCACTTGGCACCATGTCCAAGAATTTTACAAGATACATCAACAAATTGCAGCTTCCTGCAATAACACCAGAGGAACTCCAAAAAACTGTGCTACTCAGAACATCTTATGGTATTTGTAATGCATTTTTGAATGTTCAGTTGGCTGAGTTTCATGTTTAATGAATAAAGTATATAGATGATATAGATATAGATATAGATATAGGTATAGGCATAGGTATAGATATAGACATAGACATAGACATAGACATAGATATAAATATAGATATAGAAATGGCTCTAGGTGTGTGCGTGTGCATGTTCCAGCATAACTCTGGAACACTATGGCTCCCTTTTGCAGGTCGACTCCACAATTGATAGGGCTTTCGATTAGGACAGGTAGGACGCTGTGCTAGGAGGAGACTCTATGGTGGGAGAACCAGACTTCCGGTCAGTAGAGGAAAAAGGATGCCATGCTAGGAGGAGACTCAATGGTGGGGAGAACCAGACTTCTGGTCAGTAGAGGAAAAAGGATGCCATGCTAGGAGGAGACTCTATGGTGGGGAGAACCAGACTTCCAGTCAGTAGAGGAAAAAGGATGCCATGCTAGGAGGAGACTCTATGGTGGGGAGAACCAGACATCCAGTCAGTAGAGGAAAAAGGATGCCATGCTAGGAGGAGACTATGGTGGGGAGAACCAGATTTCCGGTCAGAAGAGGAAAAAGGATGCCGTGCTAGGAGGAGACTCTATGGCGGGGGAACCGGACTTCCGGTCGGCTCCAGAATTGAATGGGGGGCTTTCGATTAGGACCTTTGTGGCTCTTTGAGTGTTTAAGGTTGCTGATCCCTGAGCTTGAATCTCTGCAGTTTTAAACTGAAGCTTTTAGCGATGCCACAATCAGTAAAACTTACACTTTTGATCCTCCTGCTTCGATGTTGTCATATACTTTTAATACAGTAACAATATAGGCTCTGGTAGTCGGTCAGTGATGATTCCCTCGTATGCCAAGTAAAAATATCCTCTCAGACAGAGTCGACACATTATGCATGACAAAAAGAGTTTAATTATGCTGGATTGTGCTCTTGTTTTCCAAGCTTTAGCATCAGCTGAGAATAAGTGTGCCAGAAGTTAATAAACCATCTGCCTTGTTCACGAATCAATGCAGCCTGAATTCTGATAGATAACCCAGCTAGGATCTAACGTTAAGAGCAGAAAATTACAACCTGGGCCTAGTCAAAGTATTTACTGAAGCAAGAGATTTACTGAAGCCAGCTGATTCCATAACAAGATTATTGACAGAGAAAGTGTTCCTTCTTATGGCGTCTGCCCAAGCATAAACTAAAAGGCTCTTGGTGTAACCTTACATGGTGGCATTCAACTGACCTTTGCTAATCTCAAAAGGGTTTATGCTGGTTGTGATCTGAATGGGAAACCAGCAAGGGAAATCTCAAGGCATCGGCCTAGCGTTAGGCTCCATTCAGGCAAAGAAAACAAGCAAGACGGCTAAGCAGGTAGTTCGCGATAAATGTAACCTTTATAAGCCTGTTCCGGTACTTCCAACAAACACACAGTGCAAAACACGAGTGAATTAAAGTCAAGCCTGTAATTCTGTACTACCCTCCACCCAGAGGTGGGTTCCTACCAGTTCGGTAGAACTGGTTCGTCAAATCTACTGAACCAGTTAGAAGAGGTTCCACCAGTGGACCCGGAAAGCGGGCCACACCTACAGAAGAGGTTCTAAAAAATTTTGAAACCCACCACTGACAGACAGACAGACAGACAGACAGAGAGAGAGAGAGAGAGAGAAAGAGAGAGAGAGAGAGACTCACACAGAGAGAGAAAGAAAGAGAAAGAAAGGAAGAAGTAAATAAAGAAAGAAAAAAGAAAGAAAAGTGAGAGATGAAAGAAAAAAAGGAAAAAGGGACAAAGAGACAAAAGGAAGGAAAGAGAGAGAGAGAGAGAGAGAGAGAAAGAAAACATATGGCCGGCAAGCCACTCCCACCAGGTCATATGGCCGGCAAGCCACTCCCACAAAGGAGGCCACACCCACAGAGTAGGTTCGAAAAATTTTTGAAACCCACCATTGCCTCCACCATTTAAACCCTCCTGTGCCCCGCCCTCTCCTACACGCGTGCCATATACCCAAGATACACCGATGACATGACAGACTATGCTGGTTTACATTGCCACGCCTGTGCTGGTGCCATTCGGTATGAAAGTCCCTGCCAGATCCGAAGGTCCTTCAAGCTCCTGGTGCAGCAAGGAAACAAGTCTGGTGTCAGGTTTCTGAAAGACCTCTAATTGACAGCAGCAATCCAAGTCACGAAACGCCCCAGTCACGAATCTCCCCACCAACGGAATGGCAGCCCCGAGCCGCTGAGAATACTGCAGCTGATGCCTAGATTGTAGAGTGAGGAAAAACTTTCCAGAAGAAACATATGAGACATCCACATGCGGTGTAGGATATATGGTTTTTAATGGTCTGGCATAGCTGCTGTTCTGTTGGCATGAGTTGGCACAAGGATCAGCAACCGTAAACAATCAAAGAGCCACAAAGGTCCTAACTGGAAGCTCCTCATTCAATTCTGGAGCCAGCCGGAAGTCTGGTTCCCCCACCATAGAGTCTCCTCCTGGCACGGCATCCTTTTTCCTCTATCTGTCCTAACTGAAAGCCCTATCCATTGTGGAGCCGACCAGCATCAGGGAGCCGCAACAGAGGGATGAAAGAGCCACATGTGGCTCCAGAGCCACCCATTGCTGACCCCTGAGTCAGCAAATGGAGAAAAAACAGGAAGAAACTCAATTCTGGCCTTCTAGCTATTGCCAACACTGATGAGTTCTCCTGCCTGTTAGGAAGACTGTCCCACTGGTGCAACTTGATCATAGCTGGGGTGGGTTCCAACTGATGCTACTGCTGGTTTGCTCAGGGATGCACTGCATGCATGTGCATGCTTAATGTGCGCTATGCATGCATGTGCAGTACTAAAAATGCTTCTGTGCATGTGCAGAAGCAAAAATCAAGATGGCAGCACCTATGGTGTTGCCAAGAAACCGGTTTGGGGGCATGGCAGGCCAAGTTACTACCTATTTAGCCAAACCAATCCAAACTGGTAGGAACCCACCTCTGGATCATAACTGCTGGGGGCTAGAGCCCTGGGGCACATCCAACCTTTTGGCTGTTGGGGGACCTGCTCCTTTCTGACCCAAAATTGGAGGCAGGGAGAAGGAGAAGAGAGAAAAACCTGTGTGAGCGGGAGAGAAAAGCGGGAGTGTGAAGTTACATGAGCGTGCAGAGGAGTGGTTAGCTTCTGGTAAAAGAGGAGAAGAACAGTCCATGGATAGTGAAGTCCCAGAGATGCAATGTCTTCACCCAACGCCCAAGATGGATAGGAGGGAGGCAACTCCTGTTGGTAAACCCGGATCTTATCAGAAGGACTGGACAGAAGACCAGACTCCTAACTGGGGAATTCTGGGAGTTGAAGTCCGCCCACCTTTAAGTTGCCATGGTTGAAAAACACTGGTTTTCTAATCTATCAAAAAAAGAAAAAAAAACAATATACCAGCAAAAGAAACTCAGTCTCAAAGCAGAGCCAGTTAATGTGGTGAATTAGTAAAATCAGCATTACGAAGTCTGACACTTATAAAGGGTGTGCCCTGAATTTCTTCTATGCCATGAAGATGTTGGAGCACAACAGCTGTGCAAGATAATGTTAGTGACCATAATGTTGATTGTACTGTATGTTTGCTCTTTTGCTTTAGGTTGCTCCTACTTTCCAATCTCGAAGCAGAAAGAGTTAAAATTCAGCTTAAAGCAAATACATTACAAGCTAGAGTGACTTTGCTGGCTCCATTCTTAACAGCTGCTAGTTAGGAATCAGGAAACAGGCATTAAACCTGAACAGAATCTTCTCAGGTTGACTTGCTTGTAAATGAAAATCACTCTCGGTTTCTAGAATGTGTTCTGCCTATGGGCCAAATCCTTCTGATTTCCTATTAATGTTTCTTGGGTGCTGTTTCCTTTTTGGCTGTTGCTGTTTCCTTCTTCTAATATGTTGTTAGATTTACATTCTGCCATTTCTCAGACACTTAATAGAATGGGAGCTGATGGGATGAGATGGGATGGGATGGGATGGGATGGGATGGAATGGAATGGAATAGAATAGAATAGAATAGAATAGAATAGAATAGAATAGAATAGAATAGAATAGAATAGAATAGAATAGAACAGAACAGAACAGAACAGAACAGAATAGAATAGAATAGAATAGAATTCTTTATTGGCCAAGCGTGATTGGACCAAAGGAATTTGTCTTTGATACATATGCTGTCAGTGTACATAAAAGAAAAAAAATACATTCATCAAGAATCATAAGATTTCATAACCAATTTTGTTCTTTTTATTTAGTACAATGATAATAAAGTGTGTGTGTGTGTGTGTGTGTGTGTGTGTGTGTGTGTATGCTGGTCATGTTGTATTCGGGTCTTTTCCCGTGTAAGATTGAGATTGTCTTGACAACATTTCGGTGAGGTCTCACTCGCCATCTTCAGGCTGGGTTTTGGGCTACACCATGAAAATACCTACACCCATGAAAATCTACGAAAATGTGTGTGTGTGTGTCTGTGTGTGTGATACAACACTTAGTGATAGTCAAAGATTACTAATAAGCAATCAAATCATACGAGGAAACAAATAAAACAAGCAACATGGTTATAGACATAAGTGGGAAGAGAAAGATACTAGGAAGGAAGAGAATAATAATAGTAATACCACTCCCATCTGGTCACATGGGCAGCAAGCCACTCCCACAAAGGAGGCCACACCCACAGAGTAGGTTCGAACAATTTTTGAAACCCACCACTGCAGCCAAGGGAGAGATCTTCCCCTCTGCATGGAGAATTTGAGCAAGCAAATGCAAAAAACGTCCCTTGCTAAAAAATATTGCTCCTTATAAACATCTGGCCCAAGCCACAATGATATCAATCATGCATATGGCACAAATTATGTGGTTTGATAAATTATCAGATTTAGTGGTGGCAACTGTAGTGATTACATACATATGTTCAGCTTTTTAGTAGCATTCTTCTAAATTCTTGGGATTTTTGAATTTCTGGGTCTGGCTTTTTTTTTTAGGGACGTTTCTGCAAATAGCTGATAAGACACAGGATCTCTAAACCATCCTTCACAACTCTATTAAATACGTTCCTTTAAGCCAGTGTTCATAAAGTAACAAGATGGAACTGCTACTTTGAAATGTACCCCGTGGGAGAGTAGGATGCAACAAATTAGAGTTTAGACATTTATGACTTGTGAGTCATCACACTGATTAGATTTGTTCTTCCTTCAACCCTAGTAGAGAGTCAGGGTATTTACATTCAGCTTCTGAGGTTGAGAACTTACTGTATTTCCCCAAAAATAAGATAGGGTCTTACTTTCTTTTGACACCCGAAATAAGCAATTGGCTTTATTTTCAGGGAGGTCCTATTATTTTTGAAGTACAGGAGGCAGCGAGCATGGTCACCTCATGGCTGCTGCTGTGTTGCCATATTTTGGGGGAGGGCTTATTTTGGGGGGAGGGCTTATTGTAGCACATGCGCTCAAAAGTCCGATTGGGCTTATTATCTGGGGAGGTCTTATTTTCAGGGAAACAACATACGTACTACCATTTATTGTATCTCAGTCAGAACTCATGAGAAAGTTAGATTACTTTTCTGGAGATTCTTTTTCTCTCTTTAATACTCTGGTAAGAAATCTGGCACTGGGATGATATTACTCCCCAGTGTAAGCAAAAGCATGAATCAACTGCAGTTCCCAACTCAGAGTAAGCAGCCGTGGTTTAAGATAAAGGAAAGCAGAGACTCTCTTGCCTGAAACCTATTGGACGCCACTGGTTAAAATGAGTGGGAATCTTAAATCTTCCAACCTTAAAGAATTGTGTTTTGCAACCCTAAAGATACTGCATTTAATCTCTGAAGGGCCCCGGAATACAGGTAGCCCTCCAGTTACACCAGTTAATTTAGTGACCATTGGAAGTTACAAGGACACTGGAAAAAAAAAGACTCACAATCATTTTTCACGCTTATGATCCTGTGGAACTGGGCCGCAGAAATAGCAGGCGCATGTGTGCCCACCTCCACTTGCACGAGTGGTGGGTGAGCGTGCGTGTAGCTCCATTTCTGCAAACAGCAGGCACACATACCCACCACTTCTGTAAATGGATCTGCATGTACTCATGTTCGCCTGGCTGCTGAACCCTCCCCTCTCTTCCCCCCCTCCCCAGTCCGCAAAGCTGGAAAGGTTGGGGAATGATGAATTAGAGCAGGGGTGTCAAACGCAAGGCCCTGGGGCAGGATCCAGCACACAAGGTACCGTACTTAGATCTGGCCTGTGGGGTCACCCTGGAAACAACGAAGGACCAACCCATGGTGCTTCTGCCAGTAAAAACAGAGCTCGGGAGCCTCCCAAGTTTCATTTTCACTGGCAGAGGGTTGCAGGCAGTGGCGAAATTCAATTTTTTGCTACTGGTTCTGTGAGTGTGGCTTGGTGGGCATGGTGTGGCTCGGTGGGTGTGGTTTGGTGGGCGTGGCAGGGAAAGGATACTGCAAAATCTCCATTGCCAACCCACTCAGGGGCCAGCCAGAGGTGACATTTGCCGGTTCTCCGAGCTACTCAAAATTTCCGCTACCGGCTCTCCAGAACCTGTCAGAACCTGCTGGATTTCGTGACCTGACAAATGCGTGCACGATAAAAGCGCGCTGACAAAACCATGGCGCGAAAACCGTGACGCCATCAACGTGCCCACAACAACGCGCCCACAAAGCGTGCCGACAGACGCGTGATTTAAGTTAAGGTAAGGGTTAGGTTCAGGGTTAGGTTTAGGTTTAGGGTTAGGTTTAGGGTTAGGGTTAGGGTTAGGGTTAGGGTTAGGGTTAGGGTTAGGGTTAGGGTTAGGGTTAGGGTTAGGGTTAGGGTTAGGGTTAGGGTTAGGGTTAGGGTTAGGGTTAGGGTTAGGGTTAGGTTCAGGGTTAGGTTCAGGGTTAGGTTCAGGGTTAGGTTCAGGGTTAGGTTCAGGGTTAGGTTTAGGGTTAGGTTTAGGGTTAGGTTTAGGGTTAGGTTTAGAGTGCGCTTCTGTCGGGGCGTTGTTCCACCCCAGCCACGCCACACCCGCCCACCTGAGGTCAAACACAACCCTTATGCGGCCCTCAATGAAATCAAGTTTGATAACCCTGAATCAGAGTAAATAAAACAAACTCTGAATGATGCTGCTGCAGGATTTACTGTTTCTATTCTTCTCCATCTCTGCTTCAGGATTCTGTTGGCTCCGTGTTTTTCTTCCTGGGCAACTTCACGATATGTGGATTTCGGCTCTCGGAATTCCCCAGCCAGCTTGTGATTGCCACGGCCAAGCTCTGTGTTAGATCTAAAGGAGCTATGATTAAGCTGCCATCCTGGCTGCTTTGTACTCCTGTCAACTTTTCTGACAAATCACTCTTGCGCTGAGATGCTTGGCACACAAATGCCATATTTCAGGGACATCTGTTGCCTCTGACTGGATGTGTGACAATTTGCTTTGGGGTAGCCAATTGTCGATGGCTATTATCAAACACAACAGCTCCTTCTCTGGCTTTTCTGCCTCCCATCCGGGAGAGAAGGAAAGAAAAGACCTCCTGTACCCTTTTCCTATGGCAGGAAATTATATACTCTCTTGCCTGGAGAAATAAACCCTGAACAAAACTATTCAGATCAGAGCTGGCTTCGATTCTGCCAAGAAAGTCCCGGTGTATAATTGCAAGAAAGAAGACGGGGAATCTGATCACAGTAACAGACTCTAGTATCCAATTAAAATGTCCTTCAAACTGAGCTTGTCTCTCACTATTCATAATATAGAAGTGACTCACAGAATATAGAATAATAGAGGTGGAAGGGCCTTTGTAGGTCTTCTATCTCAAGCAGGAGATCCTATTCTATTCTGGATTGATGATTGTCCAGTCTCTTCTTCAAAACCTCCATTGAGGGAGCACTCACCATTTCTGTGCTATGTTTTCAGTTTCCTTATCTAACCTGTAGCCCTGATATTTAACCAAGTATGCTTGGGGAAGGGGGAAAGTGTGTGTGTGTCTGTGCCCCATCCAAGTGCTAACCATAGCTAACCCTGCTTAGCTGAGACTCTGCTAAGGCAAGCCAATGGGGACAGGGGTGAAATTCAAACACTTTCAGCTCAGCCATTGAGATCTCTTGAATTTTCCTGCCTGTAGCATGAACCAATCCATTTAAACCCTGACAGGCGGACCAGAGGGAAACCTTTACTCAAGTTTTCCCTCCAGTGGTGGGTTCCGGATCCCGTTCCAACCAGTATGGTTGGAAAACGGGCCCGGCGTTGCCCACATGGACACGCGGGGCGCACGCATGCATCATACCTGCCTGCGACGCCTCCACAAGCCTCCGCAATGCTCCAGCTGCTTGGCGGAGCATCGCACAGGTGTTGTACGCACCATGCACATGCGCGGAAGTGCCAAAGGCTTAAAAGACAGGTAAGGCGCTCGGGCCGGCGGATGGGTATCCGGAGCTCCAGGCATGCTCTGGTACGCTCATACCAGGGCGTATCGCCTGCAGCCCACCACTGTTTCCTTCCCTATTGTCATATTCAACATCTCACGCCTTGGCCAATGGGCTGCTGGGACTCCATTCTCTGACTCATCCAAGTCAATCCTGCTTAGGGTTTCTTCAAACTTTCAAGATGACCTTTCTCTACCCAAGACCATATGACTAATGACAAATGCCTGGTGCCTCTGTGGAGTTCAACAAAACCTACATATACCTACTCTGGGCCTCTGCGGTTTTATTGATGATCAGGAACACCGTTCCAAGAACTCTATAAATTGTCTATCTGGGGGAAAACACAGTTTTTTTCTTTCCTAATTTTATTCCCCACAACAACAACAACTCCTCTTGAGAGGTAGATGAGGTTGGATAACGCCAGCTGCTGGGGGTTCGCAGGGGTTCGCGAGAATCTCTAGCTAAGATTCTGTGCAGTTCGGAGAAACCCCCAAATCCCACTCCTGCCTGGCCCCGCCCACCCCACCCCGCCCCTCCGAGGAGTCTCCACCCAGTCCGTTTTGGATGCAGGTAAGTGCAGGACATGCTCAGAGGCTCGGGGAGAGTGAAAAATGGGCCTACCGGAAGTTTGGGAAAAGGGCCAGTTTTCGCCCTTCCAGAGGCTCAAGGAAAGCCTCTGGAGCCTGGGGAGGGCAAAAAGCCCCCTCCCCCCTCACTGTGGTGCAGGAGGCTGACTAGGCCATGGACACCATGGACACGCACATGTAACAACTGGGCAGAGAACCCCTTGCTAAAAATTTTGAAGCCCACCTCTGGGATAGGCCAAAGTCACCTGCCGAGCTTCACACTGGGATGGGCAAATGGGCAACTGTGCGAAATGACCCCAGTGACAATTTCTGAGATGGTTAATCTTTTACCAACATCTGAAATCTGGGGCGAGGTCGAATGAAACAGAACATGAAAAAGGAAAGGCAGAACATCCTTAAATAGGAACGTCCAGTGCAGTGGTGGGTTTCAAAAATTGTTCGAACCTACTCTGTGGGAGTGGCCTCCTTTGTGGGAGTGGCTTGCTGCCCATGTGACCGGATGGGAGTGGCTTGCCACCCATGTGACCGGATATGAAGATGCCGACGACACTTGTCAGAACCACCTTAAATTACCTCATACACAGCACTGGCATGCATAAGAATATGATGTAAACTTGTTTTTTAACAAGTTGTTTGGTTTGCGTTAAAACAACTTCAACACACACAATGTTCTGATTGCACCACAAACGCAGTAGTCATCCTTGCCTTTCACAGAGGCACTGAGTTTTATAAATAGGAGCATGATAGCGTAGAATAATCATATCCAAGGACCAGTGGTGGGTTTCAAAAAATTTTGGAACCTCTTCTGTAGGTGTGGCCTGCTTTCCGGGTCCACTGGTGGAACCTCTTCTAACCGGTTCGGTAGATTTGACGAACCGGTTCTACCGAATAGGTGCGAACTGGTAGGAACCCACCTCTGGTCCAGTGTGTGTGTGTGTGTGTGTGTGTGTGAGAGAGAGAGAGAGAGAGAGAGAGAGAGAGAGAGGGAGGGAGGGAGGGAGGGAGGGAGGGAGGGAGGGAGAGAGAGGGAGAGGGAGGGAGAGGGAGAGGGAGAGGGAGAGAAAATGTGCAAGATTTAACAACCCGACACAGACAAAGCCATTCCTAAGCCTTGCTTTGGTTCTAAATTTCATCATGTTCGTATAAGAAGTCAGGCCAAGCACTATATGTGTGTAAGTTCAATATACAGTTGGTTGTCTGAAAAGAGCCAATAAAAGTTTAACGACTGTAAAATAAACACGATTGCTTACTTTATAAAATCCTTTCTCCAAAGATATGAAGTAAGGAGAACTGGCATTTAAGAAACCAAGCTATGTTTAAATAGGATGAAGAAACCAAGTTACGTGGCTAAGTAGAATGGCATAGCACCGGGATAACACACAATCTCTGCTACCGGTTCGCCTGAATCAGTCCGAATGGGCTGAATACCACCTCTGGTCACTACCGAATAAACATATCATTTAGATCAGGGGACTCCAACCTTGGGAGCTTTAAGACTTGGGGACTTCAACTCCTAGAGTTCCTCAGCCAGCTGGGGACCTGGGTTAAAGATGTGGGTAGTAGTTGAATGACTCTTCTGTTGGTCAACTGGAGAGAGGAGAAGAGATATCTGGCTGGCTGCTGGCATTCCCTTACGGTATGAAGACAATAGAAGTATGAATGATTGGCCCCTCCCAGAGGAAATAAAAGAGGAGCGAAAGGGGAGTGGAGTTTGCAGGAGACAATTAGTTCGTTTAATTGGTTCGTGACTCTCCGAAACTCCTTGCCAGGTTTTGCAGGTATCGGCCTGGCAGCTCTCCAAGCCAGATAAGGTCTGTGACTGTAAATCCTCCCTTGAAAGACTTTGCTGGATGTGAATGAGCAAGATTCACAGTAAATTAATAAAATAGGTCTTTGTTGGGGCAAGGAGTTTGCTTCATGCTCTTGGGAAGAATATTTTCTTTCTGACCATATCTAGAGATCCCCTTTTGGATTTTTTTTTTAAAGTGATTTGAGATGGCATTGTGACAAATAAAATAGCTAGTAATTGGACCCTGGTTGATTTCCTGACAATCAGACAAGCAGATGGCATTTTGCTAACAAAAACAAAATTATCTTATGGAATTGGCAGGAATTCACTATGGACTTCCACTCTCCACAGCAAACGACATATGCAAAATGTTATGTGGGGATTATAAGACATGTGAAATCTGTGGCACAGTTAAGAAATGCTGTTGGGAATGCCATTGTTATTTTGTTTCTCAAGGCTAGAATGTGTAAGTAATCCTTTCCCCCCCTTCCTCTGTTCTGTCTGTGGATTCATCTGATCTTTCTGTGTGGCTAAGTTGTTTCCATGGCAATTCTAATATTGGATTAGGGAAAGTTGCATTATTCTGGTTATCGCTTCCTTTCTGGAGTTGCATGAAAAAGCTACGCATGATTTTGTAGAAAGAAACCGGGAAACAAAGGATTGGGAGAAAGACAAGGATGAGGAGAAACATGAAGCTAAATCAAACCACAATCACAAATGTTACCTAAAGCTCAGTGATGGGTTTCAAAAAATTTTAGAGCCCCTTCTGTAGGTGTGGCCTGATTTGTGGGAGTGGCTTGCAAGCCATGTGACTGGGTGGGAGTGGCTTGCCAGCCATGTGACTGGGTGGGCGTGGCCAACTTGTAAAATGTGGTGAAACTCACTTAACAACGCTCTTGCTTAGCAACAAAATGTTGGCTCAGAAACTCTGGCATTTGAACCACGCAAGTCTTAAAGCTGTCAAGTTACAAGACCCTTTCACCCCTAACCCTTTAGAAAAAAAAATACCTAGTGGTGTTCAAACTTGACAGCTTTAAGACTTGTGGACTTCAACTCCCAGAATTCCTCCTCCAGTCATGTTGGCTCAGGAACTCTGGCATTGAAGTGTGCAAGTCTTAAAGCTGTCAAGTTACAGACCCTTGCACTCCTAACCCTTTAGAAAAAAAAAAACCTAGGGGTGTTCAAACTTGACAGCTTTAAGACTTGTGGACTTCAATTCCCAGAATTCCTCCTCTCGCTCTTCATCTTGATGATGTGCAGACGGGCGAGGGGAGGGAGCAGGAACCGGTTCTAAACAGCACTGTAGATTTGTGGAACCTCTTCTATAGAAGAGCTTAGAACTGGCAGGAACCCACCCCTGCTAAGGATGGAATTGGTCATGTTTGGGGAGCTGGGTCAGAACACGCTGTTTCTGGTCTTTAGAGGAGCAGGAAATATTTCAGGGGATTATAAAGACTCAGTTGCCAGAGGGTGACCTCTATGCAATGCAAGAGTCAAAATGGGTGTCAGCATTCAAAAAGTAAATCAGAGTCCAAGGCAAAGTATTCCTCAAAGTTCCAATTTATTAAGAGAGCCATGTTGGCACATCTGGGATAACCTGAATCTGAAAGCTCCCCTGTTTTCCCCACCCAGTTGAAAGTTCAAGATCTTGCCCCCACACCCACAAGTCCATCACATGGTCCAATCTCCCACTGTCATGCTGGCAGTTACACCCATCCATTTCCAGTCAAGTGCAGAGGTGCAGAGACAAAGGATGACCTTGGCTTTCTAAAAAGGATTTTGTTATGGCTACATCGTATCTCACTCCTACAATCCCCCTTCCCATTTTCCCATAATAGAGAATGCATAGTAGAATAATAGAAAGTGTGGCAGGCCAAAGATCCAAAAGAAAAGATGGCTGCAGGCCGGACAATGGGGAGGGGGGGAGAACAGAGACATCCAATTGTACAGTTGAGCCATTTCTTCACTTGAAGATTGTTCACTTGAACATTTCTTGCATGAATGTTACAGCTTTGTTTCAGCCTCCTGTTTGGTTTATGTGCTACTAATTCATTCTTCCGCTTCCAGTAATCTCTCTTCTCTTCACTATTTTAACTGACAAACTGCAATGTCAGGTTTTATAATAAACGTAACAAAACATTAGATGGATTCTTTTTCAGCCAGCCAGGAATATTCAGCTGTGGAAGATGCAGAAATGCATTTTGAAAGAATCACAGCAAGCAAATTTAATAACTACAACCTTATGCGCCCTTTGGTGGCATCGGGAATAACTCAGCTTCACATTGCATTGGGACACCAAGCCAAGATCTGAACATCTGCATGGTAGCCATTATTATAAAGGTAAAGATTCCCCTCACATATATGTGCTAGTTGTTCCCAACTCTAGGGGGAAGTGCTCATCTCCGTTTCAAAACCGAAGAGCCAGCACTGTCTGAAGACGTCTCCATGGTCATATGGCCAGAATGACTAAATGCTGAAAGGGCACAGAATGATGTTACCTTCCTACCAAAGGTGGCTCCTAACTTTCAACTTGCATTTTTACGTGCTTTCGAACTACTAGGTTGGCCGAAGCTGGGACAAGTAACGGGAGCTCACTCTATTACACAGCGCTAGGGATTCGAACCGCCAAACTGCCAAACTTTCTGATTGACAAGCTCAGCGTCTTAGCCACTGAGCCACCATGACGCTTAGCCCTTATTATATTATTATCACTCAGTCTTTTTGTGGGGATTCATATACTCCTGACACTATGTTTTTAAACTGTCATGATTTTACTAAAGAGAATTTTATTAGAAATTGTGCCTCTGCATCCTGTCCCAGCTTTGCATGCAGAGCAACAGGAGGCCTTTCCTTGTAGTTGAGCCAGAGGACGGATGAGAAAAACCCAAGGTTTTTCCCGTTTTGCTTCTTTGTGAACTGTGCTTTGGTTGCCATAGTGATCAATGAGCAAAAGACACAGTTACCGGGATACAAAACTGTTTCTAGCCAGAGAAGGAGTTTTCCTTTATTTGTTGATTGATTATAGATCAAAGGCAAGGCCTCCCTTGGAATCGACTTAACACAGCTGGAGGCACAAAAAGTGCAGTTTCTAGGCTTTGCCAACCAGAAGCCAACCTGCATGGCCACCAATGCCAACATTTTAGCATGGCCAGAGTGTTTTAGTCTTGCAGAAGCCAACATCTGGGGACAGGAGCTGGTAGGGAATTCCGAGAGCGGATAATCAGCATATGTACTGCTCTGCTAGGTGCCCATTGACTCCCATGATTCTGCTGGTATGGCACAAAATTCTCCATGATCAGAACTTAAGCCACCCCTTGGATGGTTTCTAGGATTCCTCGTTTGCAACAAAGGTGTTCCTACAAGTACCGTATTTTTCAGAGTATAAGAGGCTCCGGAGTATAAGACGCACCTTAATTTTTGGCAGTGATGGGTTTCAAAAATTGTTCGAACCTACTCTGTGGATGTGGCCTCCTATGTGGGAGTGGCTTGCTGCCCATGTGACCGGATGGGAGTGGCTTGCCGCCCATGTGACTGGATATGAAGATGCCAACGACACTTGTCAGAACCATCTTAAATTACCTCACACACAGCACTGGCATGCGTAAGAATATGATGTAAAGTTGTTTTTTAAAAGGCAGCTTTGGTTTGCGTTAAAACAACTTCAACACACGCAATGTTCTGATTGCACCACAAACACAGTAGTCATCCTTACCTTTCACAGAGGCACTGAGTTTTATAAATATGAGCATGATAGTGTAAAATAATCATATCCAAGGACCAGTGGTGGGTTTCAAAAAAGTTTGGAACCTCTTCTGTAGGTGTGGCCTGCTTTCTGGGTCCACTGGTGGAACCTCTTCTAACCAGTTCGGTAGATTTGACGAACCGGTTCTACCGAATAGGTGTAAACTGATAGGAACCCACCTCTGGTTTTGGGGGAGGAAAATAATAATAAGAAAAATTCTGCCTTTGCCTACCAGCATCCATGGTATTCAGCTGACACAGGATAACAAGGTCAACCAATGAATAGGCATGGCAACTAAGTCAGTCAATGAGGGCTATTTGGAGTCTGAAATTTGCTGTGTGAGCAACAAGGAGACAGGAAGGATCCTGGCTTAGCCGAGAACTGACAGTGAAACTGCTTGCGTTTTGCTTGTATTTACTGCTACCTTGGAACACCTGCTTTTGGTAATGTATTGTATATTATCATTATTTTGAATCCTGCTGAACCAGTTACTGTGCTTTCTGAATGTGATTGCTGCTGCAAACACTGACCAGCCAGGTCTGCTTCGGCACTTATTGCAGCCTGATTCAGCACACCTAATTGGCGGGTGGATCAGACTGCTGGAATGCCCCCAATCAGCTGTTCCAGGCTGCAGGGATAGCCACAGACCATCGCTGCCTCCATGGCTCACGTTTTTGGCCTCTGGTGGGAGTGGGCAGAGCTACATTCAGTGTATAAGACGCAGCCAAATTTTCACCCTCTTTTTTTGGGGAGGGAAAGGTGTGTCATACTCTGAAAAATATGGTAAGTGTGATGGTAAAAATGAGAACGGTATGTGTGCCATCTTCAGCTTGATCATAGCAATAGCAATAGCACTTAGACTTATATACCAGTTCACAGTGCTTTACAGCCCTCTCTAAGCAGTTTACAGAGTCAGCATATTGCCCCCAATGATTTTGGGTCCTCATTTTACCCATCTTGGAAGGATGGAAGGCTGAGTCAACCTTGAGCCTGGTGTGATTCGAACTGGCAAATTACAAGCAGCTGGCAGTCAGCTGAAATAGCCTGCAGTACTGCATTCTAACCACTGCACCACCGCGGCTGTGAAGCAAATAGGGGAGAGGAAATAGGCAATTGGTACCAAAAGGAAAACAGGCATGATGGAAACCAAAAGTATGAGAATCAGCTTGTTCCAGTCTTCAAGGACACGGAGCCTGAGAAAGGAATACGAATTGTACCAAACATCTGAACCATTCCCAAAACACCTATGCAATGCACCATTGGTCGAAGATAAGCCAGTCAAAAGGGAAGGGCCAGGAGGAAAGGGGAACATTTGTAACCTTTTGCCCTGGGAACATTAGTTCTAGCCTGCTTTTGTCGCAACCATTAATTCTTAGTAAAAGAACCTATCACTTCAACCAAATGGAGTCGAGGGTGTCTCTTTCCTGGGAATCTAGCTGGGGCAAGACTGACATTATGTCTCAAACTTGACAACTTTAAGACATGTGAGCTTCAATTCCCACTTCTGTGCTGGCTGAGGAATTCTGGGAGTTGAAGTCCACATGTCTCAAAGTTGCCAAGTTTGAGAAATGCTGGGTTAGAATCTTAACTGGCTTAACGGTTGTGAGTGGATTCTAAGTGCCATTCAGCCTGTTCTATCTGGTTCAGGTGAACTGGTAGTGGTGGTGGCGAAAGGCTCCACCCACCCGCCCGGATATTATCACGTCCTGTTTTTGACACTCTGCTCATGCGTGGAAGGTCTGTCCATGCACGGAGGTGATGCGTTTGACTGAAGCAAGCGAGCATGCATACATTGGCAAACTGGTAGCAAAAGTAAGTTAATTTCACTCCTGTTCTAAACTATAGCAATAGCAATAGCAATAGCAGTAGACTTATATACCGCTTCATAGGCCTTTCAGGCCTCTCTAAGCGGTTTACAGAGAGTCAGCATATTGCCCCCAACAATCTGGGTCCTCATTTAACCCACCTCGGAAGGATGGAAGGCTGAGTCAACCCTGAGCCGGTGAGATTTGAACCGCTGACCTGCTGATCTAGCAGTAGCCTGCAGTGCTGCTTTTAACCACTGCGCCACCTTGGCTCTAAGCAAAACCACATGAAGATATGTAGAAGATAATGTTCACCATCTGCAGCAGAGGTGGGTTCCTATCAGTTCGCACCAGTTCGGTAGAACCGGTTCGTCAAATCTACCGAACTGGTTAGAAGAGGTTCCACCAGTGGACCCGGAAAGCAGGCCACACCTACAGAAGAGGTTCCAAAAATTTTTGAAACCCACCACTGACACACACACACACACACACACACACACACACACACACACACACACACAGACTCACACAGAGAGAAAGAGAAAGAGAAAGAAAGGAAGAAATAAATAAAGAAAAAAGAAAAAAAGAAAGAAAAATGAGAGAGAGATGAAAGAAAAAAAGGAAAAAGGGACAGAGAGACAAAAGGAAGGAGAGAGAGAGAGAGAGAGAACACATGGCCAGCAAGCCACTCCCACTAGGTCACCTGGCCAGAAAGCCATTCCCACAAAGGAGGCCACACCCACAGAGTAGGTTCCAAAAAATTTTGAAACCCACCACTGATCTGCAGCCAGGAATATAAATGATTTTGGGGGGCAGCAAAGGAGGCGATGGTAGCCACAATGGTGCAGTCAAAGCCATGCCTTCATTGTTGCACCCTTAAAAAGAGGCTGGACCCCAATTCTGTGAACACAGACAATTTCTTAACTCTTTGAAACCCCGGTTATGATGTTGGAGTTTGCTGGGCCCATCTAGGCAGGTTATCAGTTACAAGACGCGCAAATTATGAATACAATGACTATATTTCAGCTACCTCTCTCCCAAATTCGAGATGTACCAATTTTACAAATTTGCATTATACTCCTCTACAGGATTTCCCAAGGAAATCCTCGGGGAGCTAATCCCCTTTAGCCAAGCTGTTTAACACAAGGTTCCAAAAAAATAATAATTACACGCACTCAAAAGACGCCTTGCATCAATTATCTTGAGTAGCAGCTGATCCTGACACAATCCAGATACGGAGCAGATGAATGAATTCAGATGCACAATTGCAAACAAAGAGAAGGGGAGGCAAAATCCAGGCTTGGAAGAGGAATCCTGCATTGGGGGTTTTTTAATATTTTTTTTAATTTTAAATACAAATAATACAAACATAGTACATATAACTCTAAAGACAAAAAAAGGAAAAAATACGAATATTATAGTGTGTGCGTGCACACACACACAAGGAACATTTTTCCCCTTATATTTCTTCTTCTACAACAATGAAAAGATATACAATATATTCCAATTGTGCCCTTATACCCTCCAAAACAACATATATTCTTGAGTAGGTTTATTCCCTTTGCCTTCCACCAACACTGTTTTTATAAAATGAAATTTTTATTTCATTATAATCGTTTGCTTTATTCATTCCTTTTTAAAATTTAACTTCTGTTGTTAATTCATCATTTGTTTTCATACTCCAAATTTCATTATACCACTCATTTCTTTGAATATCCCAATTTCATCCCCAATATTTAGCCATCACTAATCTAGCTGCCAAGGGACATGGCGGCTCAGTGGCTAAGATGTCGATCAGAAAGGTTGGCAGTTTAGTGGTTTGAATTCCTAGTGCCGCGTAACGGAGTGAGCTCCCGTTACTTGTCCCAGCTTCTGCCAACCTAGCAGTTCGAAGCCTGTAAAAAAAAAATGCAAGTAGAAAAATAGGAGCCATCTTTGATGGGAAGATAACAGCGTGCCTTTGGTATTTAGTATCACCAGCTACATGACCACAGAGACGTCTTCGGACAGCGCTGGCTCTTTGGCTTAGAAACAGAGATGAGCATCGCCCCCTAGAGTCAGGAATGACTAGCACATATGTGCCAGGGGACCCTTTACCTTTAATCTAGCTGCCATTATCAAATTCTGCACTGTCAAAACACTGAGCTCCAATCTCCATTCCTAGTTTGTTTGTTTGTTTTTTCTTTTTTCCGGGATTGGGCGGCTTATAAATCTAATAAATTAAATTAAATTAAATTTAAATTTAAAGAACTAGTCTAGTTGCCTCTTGAAAAAAGAAAGCGGGGGGAAAGCACCTTTGGGTCTAAGTCAGTGTTTCTCAACCTTGGCAACTTGAAGTCCTATGGACTTCAACTCCCAGAATCCCCCAGCCAGCATAGCTGGCTGGGGAATTCTGGGAGTTGAAGTCCACAGGACTTAAAGTCGCCAAAGTTGAGAAACACTGGTCTAAGCATTATTGCTTTTGCTATCTTTGACCTGAATTAAAATTTTCAGGGCAAGAGAAGTTGGCAGGTAAACGGAATACTGGTTTCTTTGGAGCAATATAAATAAATAAGCCACTCAGAAGGAACTTGTCAGGTTTGACAAGAGCCATGGCAAGGCTCATGTTCGGCGTGTAATTCTCCAATTACTGTGCTTTGACAAAGCACACCAACGGGCTTCCTGCAGGTATTCCCGCCTCATTAGTGTCACTCAGGTCCCTCAAAGCCATGCACCAGCGCATGGCAAGGGCAGCAGGGAGGAAATTACCAGTTTTAAGGCACAGACACAACAGCTGGTCCCAATCTTAACATCCTGGTATCTTGGAAAATTGCAATTTTTGGGGGGTAGGGAAGCCGATCAGCTTCTGAAACAACAGGAGCACAACAGACAAATAATATCTGTGAGCTTAGCTTCCCGGAGCAAAAAGGATTCATGTCAACTGCTGGGAAGTGATAAGCACTACAGTTTCTTCTCCCAAACAGGCTTCAGAACATGTGAAGGCAGGGCTCAATAAAGCAGATGGCCTGGGATAACAGAATAACAGAGTTGGAAGGTACCTTGGAGATCTTCTAGTCCAACCCTTTGCTCAGGCAGGAAACCCTATACCAGTTCAGACAAATGGTTGTCCAATGTCTTCTTGAAAACGTCCAGTATTGAAGCATCCACAACTTCTGGAGGCAAGTTGTTGTTCCGTTGATTAATTGGTCTGTCAGGAAATTTCTCCTTAGTTCTAAGTTACTTCTCTTCTTGATTGGTTTACACCCATTGCTTCTTGTCCAGCCTTCAGGTGCTTTGGAGAATAGCTTGACTCCCTCTTCTTTGTGGCAACCCTTGAGATATTGGAAGGCTGCTATCATGTCTCCCCTGGTCCTTCTTTTCATTAAAGTAGACATGCCCACTTCCAGCAACCGTTCTTCATATGTTTTAGCCTCCAGATGTGTGACTGTAACCCTGCAAAGTCCATCCTGGAGGCTGAATCTAAGATGCAACCAGCCAATGAAAGAAGGAAGGGAATGCAGTCACTGGGTCAGAAAGGGGTGTCTCCCGGGACATCAAATGGGTCTTGTTGTTAGTTTAGACGTTGTGCCCGACCCATCGCGACCCCATAGACAACATTCCTCCAGGCCTCCCTGTCCTCTACCATCCTCTGGAGTCCATTTAAGCTCAGGCCTACTGCTTCAGTGACTCCATCCAGCCACCTCATTCTCTGTCATCCCCTTCTTCTTTTGCCCTCCATCTTTCCCAGCATTAGGCTCTTTTCCAATGAGTCCTTCCTTCTCATTAGGTGGACAAAGTATTTAAGTTTCATCTTCAGCATCTGGCCTTCTAAAAAGCAGTCAAGGTTGATCTCCTCTAGGACCGACCGGTTTGATCGCCTTGCAGTCCAAGGGACTCGTAAGAGTTTTCTCCAGGACCAAAGTTCAAAGGTCTCAATTCTTTGACGCTCAGCCTTTCTTTCTTATGGTGCAACCTTCACAGTCATACATTGCAACTGGGAAAAACCCCTCTTTAGGGTATTGTAGGGAGCATCAAAAAAAAGCCAAGACGGTGCCTGTATCCCTGAGACCAAAGCCATGCCCCTTTTTATGTAAATTGACTGGGTTGGGTTTTGATTGGAGGGGAGTCATTATAACTCCTCCCCTGTTCTGAATCAATTTACATGCCTCTTATCTGTCTAAGCACATCCTAACCAAGATTTGTTGAGCTGTATTCTGTTCAGGATGAGGGACTGAAAGAACAAAAACATTTGTGAAGTGTGGGCTTTAAAGTCAAACTGCTGTGTTTAAATGACACTTTTATTACTCCACTCTGGACTTAATGGATTTTAGCTAAGCTTCAGCAAGTTGCATTAAATCTGATCTCCCCTATCTGTTGTTTTTTAGATTAAATGGAACAGTTCCACAATAGCAATCAGTTATAGGCATTTAATTTTCCCCGCCGTTCTTGCAGAGTTGTTAATCAGAAATAGTAGGAGTAGCTGTTACTGGGGACATGTAACCTTCCCTGTGGTTTAAAATAAAAATTTCAGATGGAAATTAGAGCTTTTAAATGGCATTTTTATGGAGTATGATTGGGGTTGACAAATATTATTTGTCAAAATGAAAAACGATGCATGTGGCAATCAAATTAACGCAGTGAAGACATTAGAATACCAGTAAATGGTGGTAAGTTTTGTTCTGTTGCACCTCACTCATTTAACCACCCTGATTTAGTGCTACAACTGACAATTTCTTCAGATTGGCAGGTCATGACTGCTCCATGTTGCAAGATGTTATTAACTGAATGCTCCAAGCAAGCATCTCTCTCCTTCCCCCACGAGAATTTAGAAAGCATCTGGAGAGAAAGATAACACTAGGAATACTTGGGACTCATAATTCAACAGTTTCCCCCCCAACCTCCCGAGCATTGATTTGAGATAAAAGCACCATTTTAGAAGGGAATTTGGTTTTATTTTAGTTCCAGAAGGAGGAAGAGAACTTATAGTATAGACTTTATTGTCATTGTACATCATGTATACAACGAAATTGGTTTTAACCTCACTGGTGCGATCCATGACAAAAAAATACAAACAACATAAATAGTATAAAGAATAATCCCTATGCAAGTAATTGCGAGGGGGACTAGTCATACGTTTCCACGTGTGCATGGAGTGATTGTGGTTGTGTTTAAGAGTCTGACAGCCCAAGGATAGAAAGTGTTTTTAAACCTATTTGTTTGGCTGGCTACACTTTGATGCCTTCTGACCGATGGTGGAAGTGCAAAGAGACACTGACCAGGGTGTGAATCATCTTGGAGTATCTTCCTTACTCTGCTAAAGCAGGGAGATCTGGTGATGTCACCCAGTGGTGTTAGAGGGCAACCAATGGTTTCTTGTGCCAAATTGATCACTCTCTGTAGTGGCTTCCTGTCTGCAGCGGTTAAACCAGCGTAATAGCAATAGCAATAGCAGTTAGACTTATATACCACTTCATAGGGCTTTCAGCCCTCTCTAAGCGGTTTACAGAGTCAGCATATTGCCCCCAACAACAATCCGGGTCCTCATTTTACCCACCTCGGAAGGATGGAAGGCTGAGTCAACCTTGAGCCGGTGAGATTAGAACTGCTGAGCTGCAGATAACAGTCAGCTGAAGTGGCTTGCAGTGCTGCACCCTAACCACTGCACCACCTCGGCTCTACAGTACCATACTGTAATGCAATATGTGAGGACACTTTTTATCGTGGACCGGTAGAAAGAGGTCATCAGCCATTGTTCCACCTGATTGGGGGGACGACACTAAGGAAATAAAGTTTCTGTTGGGTCTTGCCATTCACCAGGGACGTGTTGTTTTTCCAGTGAGATCTTGACTAATGAGCACTCCCAAGAATTTAAAAGAACTTACGTCTGTTTCATTGCCAAGAACATCCCAACTGGCAACTTGATTAGTTCTATGACTGGTTCTTTCCCTGATGGAGCTTTCTGCTACCATGTTGACCCCATGCCAGCAGCCCAAAAGTTAGAAGCATTGTTCTCCATCCCAAATCCTTCCAAGAAACAGCGCCAGGCCAGAGAATAAGTGTTATTCTGCAAGCCTGTTTGGATTGGGCCTTCTCAGAAAACATCATTCCATAAGGTAAAGGTTCCCCTTGCATATACATGCTAGTCATTCCTGACTCTAGGGGGCGGTGCTCATCTCTGTTTCAATGTCGAAGAGTCAGCGCTGTCCAAAGATGTCTCCGTGGTCATGTAGCCAGCATGGCTAAATGCCAAAGGTGCACGGAACGCTGTTACCCTCCCACCAAAAGTGGTTCCTATTTTTCTACTTGCATTTTTACGTGCTTTTAAACTGCTAGGTTGGCAGAAGCTGGGACAAGTCACGGGAGCTCACTCCGTAACGCAGCGCTAGGGATTCGAACCGCCGAACTGTCGACCTTTCTGATCGACAAGCTCAGTGTCTTAGCCACTGAGCCACCATGTCCCTCACTGTTCCATTGCTATTACCCAAAACAGAGCATGAATGTCATGTTAGCACCATCATCAAAACTCAGATCTAGTTTTGACTGACTGAGATGCTGTAGAAAAAGAGAAGTCTGTATCTCTCTCCCCCCGTTGCTCTCTCCCTCCCTCTCTCCCTCTCCCGCGCTCTCTCCCTCTCCCTCTGCAAAGCACCTGAGTGTATGTAGGGTTAATACAGTAAATCATCTGGATGGTTCTTAGAACTGTGGTTACACGTGTTTGCAAACTGGCAGCAATTCTTTGCTGTTTCAGTGTTCCCAGGCATGAACAAGGACATGGGATGATCATCTTCAATAAACTTCTGTTGGTTCAGCTATCCGTGGATTGGTTTACTTTCATTCATCTTCAGTCTCGGGACCCTAATTGAATTTGAATTTAATTGAATTTATTGCATTTATATGCCGCCCTTTTCCCCGAAGGGGACTAATGCAACAAGTATAGAACAAGAAGCAATGGGTGGAAACTAATCAAGGAGAGAAGCAACTTAGAACTGAAGAGAAATTTCCTGACAGTTAGAACAATTAATCAGTGGAACAACTAGCCTCCAGAAGTTGTGAATGCTCCAATACTGGAAGTTCTTAAGAAGATGTTGGGTTTCCTATCTAGGCAGGGGATTGGACTAGAAGACCTCCAAGGTTCCTTTCAACTCTGTTGTTCTATTCCCTTCCCCTCTCTCTCTCTCTCACACACACACACAACCTGCAGAAACCATGAGGTTTTTAGTATTTTACAGTCTATAATTCCCTTTTTTAAAATGATCCTGTAATCCCTTTATTGGGGGTACAGTAGCGACTGGATGGAGCTGAGCATTTAGTGGCCGGATGCCCTTCCTGATGCCTATGCAGAGTTAGCAGCAGATTGTTTTTTCTTTGCATCCTAGGAGAGAAAGACCTGCCATTAGTATTGAATTCTCAACCTTTTGAGTGGGAGGTGAGCATCTTCACCACTAGGCCACCTACTAGTCTACCTATAACAAATCTAGCAAAATGTCCTATGAGTATGGTATAGTACTTAATGTCATGGACTGTTGTAGAAGAGGCCCAAGTCTCCCATGTCTATCTTCAAGCATGGAAGATCTCTGGATGCCTGAGCTTCTCCCAGTTTCCAAACCCACCAATTTCTCAAAGACGGAGGAAGAAAAATGATGTCATGTGAGCTCTTAGAAAAAGATGGCATGAAGTTTCCAGTAGATGCCCTAAGTAAATTACGAGCCTCGAGACAAAGTTCAAAAGAAATCCAAAGATTTTGTATCTTACCAATAAATCAGTCAATCAACCAAAACCTTGAGAAGAATTAATAGAAAGGGTCTGCTTATTGGAAGAAAGGAGAAGACCTGGAGAGCTCCTTTTAAAGGTCAATCTAGCCACAAGCAACATGAGTTGTTAAGTGAGTAATGAAGTTGAAGAGAGACATAAGATCAGCAGCAGTTCCTTGTTCTCCTGAACCTCTAGTCTGTCTCATCAGGAATGTATTCAGGTCGATGCCAATGGGAGGAGATCTACCTTCTGCTGTGTGTAGAAAACATCTGGAAGCCTTCTCAAGAGTTCTTCTGGAATGCCAGGACATATTCCTTCCCCCTTCCCTCACTCCTTAGAGAGATATTATCAGGGAGATAAGGCTGATTTTCAGGTTTTCAGCAAGAGTAGGAAAAAATAACAGAATAACAAAGTTTGAAGGGACCTTGGAGATCTTCTAGTCCAATCCCTGTACCAGGGGTTAACAACCTTAAACACTCAAAGAGCCACAATGATCCTAACTGGAAGCCCCCCCCCCCCCGCCTCCATTCAATTCTAGAGCTGACAAGAAAAGCAATGTAAATGAACAAGGAATTAACAAGGTAGAAATGGAAAATAAAACTCAATGGTGTAAAGGCACAAAGAGAGCAGAGAGGAAAAAAAGGAAATGACATCTGAAAAAGAAATTAGCCAAAAATAAAGAGAGAAATAAAGGAGGTGGGAAAGAGAAACTTGGGGGAGAGGTACTCAAAAAATCTATCGAAAAGTGAGAGGAACGATACAGAAGAAAAGATTTAAGACACATAAAAAGAAGAAAAAGAGAAAAGAAAATTTAGAAATAGGAGAATAATAGAATGATACGATCCAGTACAAAGAAATATTGTTAACAAGGTAAAAATATGTTTTAATTAGAATGTGTGGGAATTATATTAAGAACCTGAAAGCTGTTAAATAATTATGTTATGTTGATTATATAAAACTTGAAATTTGAAACTTGAAGATTCATATTGTTAATGGAAGATAGATGGAAAAGAAATTGTTTTATTTTTAAAGAGAAAGAAAAAATTATATTGCTCGTCCATGTTAAAAACTAGAAATTGGAAAATAGGAGAAGAAAAGTAATACGGCTAAACTTGGAAATAATGGAAATATAATGTAAAATGAATTGTGTCTTTTGGTGGGAATGTTAAAGGGGGAATTCGGACAACTGAAGTCTTTCAACTTTAAGATGTTTGGACCTTAATTCCTGGACACTCTGTTCAGAAAAGAATTTTTATTATGTAACAAAAATAAATAAATAACATTTTAAAAAATTCTGCAGCTGACTGGAAGTCCAGTTCCCCCAAAGAGTCTCTTCCTAGAACATCATCCTTTTCCCTCTACCTGTCCTAACCAAAAGCTCTATCAATTGTGGAGCCGACCAGCAACAGGGAGCCGCAGCAGAGGGATGAAAGAGCCACATGCGGCCCCAGAACTGTGGGTTGCTGACTCCTGCCCTTATATCATTCCAGATGAGTGTCAAGTCTCTTCTTAAAAGTCTCCAGTGATCGAACACCCATTAACTTCTGGAAGGAAATTGTTCCACTGATTAATTGTTCTAACTGACGGGAAATGTCTTCATAGTTCTAGGCTGCTTCTCTCCTTGATTAGTTTCCAACCATTGCTTCTTGTCTTGCTCACTGGTGCTTTCAAATATAGGTTGACGCTCTGTTCTTTGCGGAAGCCCCTCAAAATGATGATGAAATGAGCCACGAGCCATGAGCCACAGTGGCGCAGTGGTTAGAGTGCAGTACTGCAGGCGACTTCTATTGACTGCAGTTCAGCAGTTCAAATCTCACCAGGCTCAAGGTTGACTCAGCCTTCCATCCTCCCGAGGTGGGTAAAATGAGGGCCCAGGTTGTTGGGGGCAAATAGACTGACTCTGTAAACTGCTTAGAGAGGGCTGTAAAGCACTGTGAAGTGGTATATAAGTCTATGTGCTACTACTATTGATCAATTATCCGATGATGATAATTGTCTTCCTTCCAATCTTAAAGAGAAAATTCTCTCAAAAGCATGTTGTAACCTTGAGATTCCTTCCCCCCCCCCTCCCCTTCCATATTAAGACTACAGCCTTCAAATTTAATTCTAAAACTCTTTTGGACTAAGAAATGCAATAGCTTTTTCTACTTCCAGGGCAAACATCTTTTTTCTTGTCAAAGCTATTTCACTTTCTTTCCTTCTTTCCCCCCCTTCTCCTCTCTCATTCTCCTGTTTCATCTGGTTCATTTGGTCTGTCTGATTAGATTTATCCCTGGAGTATGTTATGGGTCCTTGGCATTCCGTAGCATTATCTTCATGCATTTGAAGTCAAACTTGCACAATGAAGGAAAGGGATGCATTTTAGAGTCAGGACTCAGGTGGAGGCTCCTGATTACAAAAATATTGAAGTGCCAACCAATCTCAACATGAATGGAAGCATTGGGGCTTTATTCCTTTATAGTAGAAACACAGAGTGGGCAATTCATTCCTATTCATTTGAATCTAGTAACACAATTAATACACACAACAGGCAATTTCATAGGAGCTATGCAGGTTAATAAATAAATGCAAAACTTAGCTTGTCAACAGTGCGAGTTTGATTTGACTCCTTCACCTCCACCTCTATGCCAGTTACAAAGAGAAGAGGAAATTTGCTAGATTGTTTATATTTTTCTGCCAAATCCTTAGTACTTTGAAAAACTACACAACAAGCAGAAATTCAACAGATAAAGCTTTTTACAGTACAGAATCAGAAATCCTTGCCCCAGGGCTGGGATTCAGCCGGTTCATTCTGGTTCTGGTGAACCGGTAGCTCCAACAATCAGCTGGGGAGAGAGAGAGAGAGAGAACACATGGCCGGCAAGCCACTCCCACCAGGTGACATGGCCAGCAAGCCACTCCCACAAGTAGGTTCCCACAGAGTAGGTTCAAAAAATTTTTGAAACCCACCACTGCATCTCTCCTAAGGTGTTTTAAAAATAATGTTATTAGGAAAAGAACCTTTTGGTGTCTTGGAGATTCCTGAGACCTTTCAACATTTCCCTTCGTGATTTTGGCTAGCGGTTTAATTCATTGGGCACGTATACTGTTTGGGGAAGTTTCCCAGGTCAGTAGCCAAAATAACATTTGATCCTAAAAATAATCACGACCACATTTCACAGAAGAACCAGAACATTCTAAACATCAAAAGTCTGCAGAATTTGCACAAGAACGAACTAAATCACAGAGGCCATCGTGCGCTAAGAGCAAATGACGTTTATTTCAGGAGAATTAAAGTAAGCAGGAGGCCGTTTGAAGGCTGGTGAAGGATTGCAAGGCATACAATTCTTTAGCAGGGAAAGACTCCTGGGACATCCCTAAAGAGTTGACCCTTAGAAAATACCTCTGGTGTGAGAAATGCATGCCTCACAATGTACTTCATTTTTGCTGCACTTGTAAGATTAAAAGGCAGATGCTAGAGAGATGTTCCCTGAAGATGGACTCCAGCACCAATCTGAAAGCTCGGAAGAAAAAAACCTCTTGTCCAGGGCTTCAAAAATTTTAGCAAGGGGTTCTCTGCCCAGTTGCTGAGTGGGTGTGGCTGTGGTGGGTATGGCCTAGTTGGCCTCCTGCACCATGAGGGGGCATTTTTGCCCTCCCTAGGCTCTGGAGGCTTTCCTCGAGCCTCCAGGGGGGCAAAAGATTTAAGATTTAAGATTTAGTTTATTTGTATGCCGCCCTTCTCCAGGAGGGACTCAGGGCAGCGAACAACTCGAAAGGGGAAAAGGGGATACAAACACAATACACATAATTAAAATACACAAGAGTCATACAGCCATACAAGTCGAGAGGGGAGGGGAACTCATCAACCCCAGGCCTGCCAGCACAGCCAGGTTTTGACGGCTTTCCGGAAGGCCTGGAGAGAGGTGAGGGTCCGAATCTCCACGGGGAGTTCATTCCAAAGGGCCGGAGCTGCTACAGAGAAGGCCCTCCCCCGGGTGGTAGACAGATGGCATTGGCTGGTAGACGGAACCCGGAGGAGGCCGACCCTCTGAGATCTAACAGGTCTATGGGAGGTAATTGGCAACAGGTGGTCTCTCAAGGCAGGCTCCGGAAGCTCTCTGTAGACCGGAAACAGGCCCATGTCTTCTCAAACTTCCAATAGGCTAATTTTCCGCCCTCCCCGAGCCTCCGTGCATGCCCTGCACTTTCCTGCATCCCAAATGGGTTGCATGGGGACTCCTGGGAGAGTTGGGGAAGGGTGGGCATGGCCAGCCAGGAGTAGGATTTGTGGGTCTCTGAACTGCACAGAATCTTAGCTAGAGGTTCTCCCGAACCCCTGTGAAGCAGCCCACCCCTGCTCTTGTCCCGATGACCAACCCAGATTGAATCCTTCAATGTTATCCTGGGGCACCTAGATTCACCTTCTTTTGTGATTAAAAGACAGTCTGCAGCATTTTTGTATTATTCATCTCTTTTCTTTTTCGACCTTTGCATTTTTTTAATGGTGCAATGAAGCAGCTTGTTGGAAGAAATATCCTCCTGGGTTCAGTTCCAAGTGGGGGAAAAGACACTGGATTCATGGAAATTGCTTGGAAAGAAGGTTTATTGATGAACATGATCACATGGCTTGAGATGCTGGGCCAAAAAGGGAAGAGATGCTGAGAGTGCCCTGGTTTTATGCCCTCTCTGGGCTGTTGAATTTGAGCTTGTATTCTGATTGGTTGTCAGACTCCCATGGGGCCATGCAGGGGCAACTCTGTAGGCTGTCCTGAATTCCAAGCTCAATTCTTACTGGGTAATGATGTAATAAAAGGACTTTGGAATTCCTATTATGGCTCTGCCTGAAGGAGGTAGATCTTTGTTATGTAGAATGCGCTGGCCCAGGCCTTAATAGCCCATTGACAAAGGTGGGTGAGGATGAGTTTCTGCCTCCCTTTTAGGGGAAATATTCTGTCCTTTTAATATTTCTTAAAATATTTCATTTTCCTAGGAGAGGGGTGGGTGCTAACTTTCTACGGTCTCTTAAACAGAGGTCAACAACAATCTTTTCCCAAAATCTTAACAGAACTAAAATATTTCAAGTTCATGTGGGATAATACAATAAATACAAGAAACAGAAGGATATATATCAAACTAAGTAGATGAAAAAAAGACAGGATATGTTTTTACTTTGCGTGACCCGTCAAAACCGCGGACGACAAAAGCACGCTCGACGAAAGCGCGTACCTGACGTCATCAGCAGTGCGACGAAAAAAATTAAAAAATAAATTAAATTAAAATTAAAATAAAATTAAAGCAAGCCGATTCACATAAAGATAAGGGTTAGGTTTAGGTTTAGCGTTAGGTTAAGGGTTAGCGTTAGGTTTAGCGTTAGGTTTAGGGTTAGGTTTAGGGTTAGGTTTGGGGGGGTTAGGGTAAGGTTTTCGCTTTAATTTTAAATTTTCCACTCACAGCGCGATGTTTTCGTCGCGCTGTGATGATGTCATGTACGCCAAATCAAGTCACAACACAATATAATTTCAAACAAGGAATATATCCATACTTCTTCCTTTAGCGCAAGATACTATAATGGCATTTGCCATCACAATGCCTTTAGCTATCAGAGAAGCTTCCAGTGCTACAACATAAAAGGAGGACATACTTCTATTTTTTATTGAATTGTAAGCCACCCAGAGTCACATTGGAAAGCAAGATGGCCGCCATAAAAATCAAATCTGATATAAAAGCCAAATACCACTCACTCATCACGAAATCTCCAGAACCGTAAAGCCCACAAACTTGAAATTTGGCACGTATGTTCCTCTTGGCTTCTAGGTGCTCGCTAAGAAAGGATTTTTTGCGAAATGACCATCAGATCATCAGTATTTCTTATACAGTATTATATTAACCCTTGTCGATGCTAAGGAGTTAGATGTTCTACTCTCCCTCCCCACCTGAAAGGAACTCTGTTCCAACTGCCAGTTGCCTTATATGGGCATGGCCAGTGCATGTCTCATCCGGCCTGTGGGCTCGGAGTTTAGAGTTAAGTGTCAGTCTATCAAGCCCGATCACATAGATTCGTAACAAAGCACAGGTATCCAGCTAGTGAATAAATAAAATCAAAAAGTATAAAGGAAGTTCTGTCCTTTTAAAAAATCTCTGTCACATATTGATTTTTTTTAAATTATACCCTGCAGAGACCGCTAAGGGGAAGGAAAATGTCTCAGGTAATGTTTATATGGAAGCTCCTATTATAATGCCCTGTTCTGACCTCCTCCTCTGTCCAGTAACGAATGCCGAGACAAGCTTAGCTGGAATGCCACAACACTTTATTAGCAGGAAACATAAATCTTGGTGGCTGAAAGCCCAAACACGACAAACAGATAAAGAAACTTGGCAGAGAACCCAGACTCCAACAGATACAGATAACAGCTTCTCCATCATTGATAATTAAGTTGAATCCTGCAACCAGACTCCTCTCAAAGTCTCTCCTTAAATACTATCTTAAGAGGAGCCTAATTACAGCCACCTGGGTCCAATTATCTTCTGTACCTGCATAGTTGTTCTCTACGTCGATCTGCCCGCCATTGCCGGGCGTCCAGGACCAACTCCCTTGTCTCCTCCCCACTGCTCCAAGGCCTGACATCAGGAGCACACTCCCTTTGGCTTTCACCACTGCTCCATGCCTCAGGCGCCTCCTGGTGGCCAACCAGCCTCTCTGAGCCCTGCTCGGAGTCGGAACCCTGTCCAGGGTCCTCCACATCTTCCAGAGCCGACTCATAAGGCCCCTCGCTGTTGGAGTCTTCTTTGCAGCTCCAACGGCTCCTGCTGGGCCACAACAATGCCCCATAGAGTAGATGCATCTTTGGAGGGGTTCAAAAAAGTCCAGAGGGTGAACTTAACAGTGCAATCAAAGCCCCGCCCCTTTTGAATGGACATCCTGTGTGCAACACACATTTTTAAAAAGGAAAGGGCTTTGTTTGCACAGCCATGTACTTGTTTAAATCTGTCTAGAAAAAGCAACTGCTACAGCACTAAAATCTGTCGAATTGGAGAGTTAGCCATCACGCTGCTTGTGATGTACCTTTTAGGTGATACACACTTCACAGAAGAAAAATCCAGCTGGTTTGAACACAGAGACACAGATGGAAGCACGGCATTTACCCCTTCTATTGTCTTAAATTCTCCTCTCTTTCCATTTCAACTGAAATAACACTGGGCATTTATACTCCTTCCTACTACGATTGAATATTTTAGTGTTGTGTACATTTGTTAACACACAAGAAAGAAGTCAAAGATCACATACAGGGGTTGTTGTTTTTTTCCCCTTCTCAAGGGGCAATTTCAAAATCATCATATTCTGCTGGCCAAACTCTTCGAAGGGCTCATAAATATCTTGTACCAAGAGTTTGCAGTTGACTTCTTTTACTGTTAGGTCTTCTGCTGCCATCTTGTGGTAAATCCTAGAATATTTTGGAGAGACAGAGAGACAGAGACAGAGAGAGAGAGAGAGAGAGAGAGAGAGAGAGAGAGAGAGAGAGAGAGAGAGGGTGAGGGAGGGAGGGAGGGAGGGAGAGAGGGAGAGAGGGAGAGAGGGAGAGGGAGAGGGAGAGGGAGGGAGGGGAGAGAGAGAGAGAGAGAGAGAGAGAGAGAGAGAGAGAGAGAGAGAGAGAGAGAGAGAGAGAGAGAGAGAGAGAGAGAGAGAGAAACTAGCTACTCCTTTTCTTGGCCTAGATTGACGTCAATTCCTTTCTGTTAATCATCTCAAAAGTGAGGGATCCTTGGTGATATCTGGGCTTGTTTGTAGATTTCTAGGTAACATCATCACATTGATTTAAGAGAGAGAGAGAGAGAGAGAGAGAGAGAGAGAGAGAGAGAGAGAGAGAGAGAGAGAGAGAGAGAGAGAGAGAGAGAGAGAGAGAGAGAGAGAGAGAGAGAGAGAGAGAGAGAGAAACTAGCTACTCCTTTTCTTGGCCTAGATTGACGTCAATTCCTTTCTGTTAATCATCTCAAAAGTGAGGGATCCTTGGTGATATCTGGGCTTGTTTGTAGATTTCTAGGTAACATCATCACATTGATTTAAGGTGGTCCACAAGCAACAAAGGGCCAGAGATATAGGGAAGAAAATTAGTAAAAAAAAAAATAGTCAAAAGCTATAGAATCTTTTGTATGGTCAATATTGGTTCATCCTTCAACTTTCTCCTTAGAACAGAATGACAGATCTTGGCTGTTAAAATCCAGAGGTGGTAAATTAGTTTTGGAAAGACGGAAGTACCTCTTTTCATACAGCCCAGATATGATGGTCTGGGATAAGGGAAACTCAGTGATAAAGCTCACCTACAACTTGCTGTGAAGATACGAAATAAAACACAACAACACACATTGGGATTTTTAACTCTCTGGGGGAAAGAGATTGGATAAATGGCATATAAAAAGTCAAGAAGACCACAGAGGGGGGAGGAGGGGCTCAACCCCTTGTTGGTTTTAGAAGCAGTGGTGGGGTTCAAAAATTCTACTACCAGTTCTGTGGGCGTAGCTTGGTGGGTGTGGCTTGGTGGGCATGGGTTGGTGGGTGTGGCAGGGGGAGGATACTGCAAAATCTCCATTTCCACCTCACTCTAGGGCCAGGATACTGCAAAATCCCCATTCCCTCCCCACCCCATTAACCTGCTTTCCAGCTCTGTTCTGCTGTGCAGGGCCACAGAAGAAGACTTAGCCGATCAGCTGGGACTCGGGAGGCAGTGAATAGATAGGGGCAGGGCCAGCCAGAAGCTGTATTTACCAGTTCTCCAAACTACTCAAAATTTCTGCTACCGGTTCGCCAGAACCGGTCAGAGCTGGCTGAATACCACCTCTGTTATTATGAGCCCCCTGTAGGTGTCCAGAATGGTTGGTCTTCAACAACCATTTGCTATCTCAAAACAGTAAGAAAAACAGAAATATGATACCTACTGTCTTTGGGATTCTTCAGAGCTGATCTGCCTGATCTGGGTAACCCCAAAGAGAGTATCGCACAGTAGGCGCAGGGAGACTCACTTACCATTATTCAAAGAGAACAGAAACCTCAGCAGGCCTCAAGTTTTGCAGGATGGGCCAATTTTTGCTTTGTCTTGCAAATGGTTGCAGAGAGATGCACAGGACCTTCCAAATACAGCAAATGTTTAAATACTTCACAGATTTCTTTCCCTGGAGTCGAAGCTCATGAAATATGAAACGTGCTGTAGGTTAGAGCTACTGGCAGCTGTCAAGTAAATGTCAAGACCGATGAATGAACTACCTTTTCAGTGATAAGCAGGGAAGGGGAAAGAAAAGGGGAAGGGGAAAATAGAATAGTAACACCCATTACTAGAGCAATGGATAGTTGTGATATCAACATACTTGCACCGATTAGTGAGTTAACCTTCATAGTGTATCATCATCATCATCAACAACAACAACAACAATATGATCATCATCCCTTGGTCCCTGTGGAATTGGTGAAACTGAATGTGTTTTTCTAGGCCCATCTTACAGCTTCTGTGGGCATGGTGTGGCCTGGTGGGCATGGCTTGGTGGGCATGGCAGGAGAAGAATACTGCAAAGTCCACATTCCCTCCCCACTCTAGGGAAAGGATACTGCAAAATCCCTATTCCCTCCCCACTCCAGGTAAAGGATACTGCAAAATCCCCATTTCTTCCCAACTCCAGGGAAAGGATACTACAAAATCCCTATTCCCTCCCCACTCCTGGGGGAAGGAAACTGCAAAATCCCAATTTCTTCCCCACTCCAGGGAAAGTATACTGCAAAATCCCTATTCCCTCCCCACTCCTGGGGAAGGAAACTGCAAAATCCTAATTTCTTCCCCATTCCTGGGGGAAGGATACTGCAAAATCCCTATTCCCTTCCCACTCCAGGAGAAGGAAACTGCAAAATTCCCATTTCTTCACCACTCCTTGGGGGAAGGATACTGCAAAATCCCTATTCCCTCCCCACTCCTGGGGGAAGGATACTGCAAAATGCCCATTCCCACCCCATTCCTGGGGGAAGGATACTGCAAAATCCTCATTCTCTCCCCACCCCACTAACCTGCTTCCCAGCTGCGTTCTCCTGTGCAGGGCAACAGAAGAAGACCCAGCAATCAGCTGGGAAGCAGCAATAGACTGACCATTAGCTGGGACTTGGAGACTGAGAGTCAGTAAATAGACTTGGGTGGGGCCAGCCAGAGTGGTATTTGCCAGTTCTCCGAACTACTCAAAATTTCCACTAATGGTTCGGCAGAACCGGTCAGAACCGGCTGAATACCACCTCTAAGTAAAGGGCATCCTAATCCTTCATTCCCCCTGGCATCTGAATAAATCATACCAAATCATTACAGATATAGGTTGTTAGCAAACAAAATATGTCCATTTTCTTAATCAGCCTAAAAGGCAGCTTAGGGGGGTCTGTTCAGCAAAGCAGCAGCAGCAGTTGGACAGAAAAGGGATTTCCTTCTCTCCTAAGGAAGTGAGATTAGAATCATAAGATTTCTCAACCAGAAATGTCATATTGTATCTTTTTTGCAGATTAGTAGTTATAATGCTCTGGGAAATAATACCAATTATCTGTGCAGAACTGGGAGCATAATTTTAGCCTTATAATTTTGAACTTGTAAGGGCAGCTATAAGGGTGCATATTTTAAGTTAAGCTTGTAATTCACCTACAAAAACATTTCCCTTCTGCATTTGGATGAGGGAATTTTGCTTAGACTCACACTGTGTATCCTGAGGATTTATGTAGTCCTTAGACTTGAATCCAGCCTTCGTTTTGCACAATCCAAGGCAGCGCACATAATGTGCCTCTCTTCCATTTCCCCATAATAACAAAAACAACCTCACAACAGCAACCCAACAAGATGGCCACTATCAACATTGTTTGTGCCATGCTCAGCAGACATCCAGTCTGTCAGGCCTGCAGTTATATCCCTTTTAGGATTTTTGGCCTGCCACACTCTCTCTTATTTCATTATGCTATGCTGTTTCATTAGTGTAATAGTTGGGAGGGGGGAATAGAAAGGAGTAGAATTGTGGAATGTGTTGTTGTCATTCTTTTCTAGAAGCCAAGGTCATCTTTTGTCTAGGCACCTTTGCACCTGACCGGAACCAGCTGGGTGGAAATGTCAGCTTGCCAAGTATCATGCAGAATTAAATCAGAGTCTAAGGCAAAACGATCCTTAAATTTCCAATTTAATAAGTCAGACATCTTAGCACATCTGTGAAATCCCAATTCTGGAAGTTACATCAGATTCCCACCCAGTTGAAAGTTCATGATCTTGTCCCCACACCCACACATCCATCACGTGGTCCAATCTTCTTCTTCCACGCTGGCATCTCCACCCAGCTGGTTCCGGTCAGGTGCAAAGGTGCCGAGACAAAAGATGACCTTGGCTTCTAGGAAAGAATGACAACAACACATTCCACAATTCTACTTCTTTCTACTCCTTTCTACTCCTTTCTATTCCCCCCTCCCAACTACTACACTAATGAAACAGTCCCTGTGCTGCGTACATTTTGAGCTAATCAGGGATATCTTTGGGTGTACTAGTTAGGAATTCTGGGAACTAAAGTCCAGTGGTTGGATTCCAAATCTTTTCCTACAGGTTCTATGAGAGTGCACTTTATGTGTGTGTGCATGTCTAATGCACACACAGCACTCAAAGACCACCCTTGGTGTTAGTGCTGGTGAGCTGAGCTGTTTTTTTGCCACGTGAATCAGCTGAGCTAAAAAAAAACAAGGGAATATAGGACAGGGAACCATTGGGGCGGGATTGAGGGCCCAACCAGAGGTGGTATTTGCCGGTTCTCAGAACTACTCAAAATTTCCGCTACCAGTTCACCTGAACCGGTCAGAACCGGCTGAATACCACTTCTGCTAAAGTCCCTACACATCTGGTCAGCACCGAGAAGAAATGACCAGAAATAAGCTTGATTTGAAAAACCATTGTTGGAATAATACCTGGCTTTGGGAATGGGGGAAGGAATGAACAAGTCATTAAGGAGAAACTTTTCATAAAAGATTCTTCTGTTGAAAGAAAAACAAAATCACAAGAAAGAAACTCTAAATAACCCCATCTTAATCGCAGTTAAAGTCCACATGTCTTAAAGTAGCTAGGATCCAGAAACTTTGCTCTAAATGGATTCTCGCATTATTTTGGCTTTTTTTTTTTTAAATGAATTACCTGGTTCAGCTTTCATTCTGGTGTGAATGTATTGTTTTTTCACTTTAAATTTACTTTGATATCAACTATGGCCAGTGGTGGGTTTCAAAAATTGTTGGAACCTACTCTGTGGGTGTGGCCTCCTTTGTGGGAGTGGCTTGCCACCCATGTGACCGGATGGGAGTGGCTTGCCGCCCATGTGACCGGATGGGAGTGGCTTGCCGCCCATGTGACCGGATATGAAATTATGAATTAGTACTTAGGACGGTCCAAGTAGCTATTCAGAAACTCTGGCATTGAAGCATGCAAGTCTTAAAGCTGTCAAGTTACAAGATCCTTGGCCAGTGGTGGGTTTCAAAATTTTTGGGAACCTCTTCTGTAGGTGTGGCCTGCTTTCCAGGTCCACTGGTGGAACCTCTTCTAACGGGTTCAGTAGAATTGATGAACCGGTTCTACCGAATAGGTGCGAACTGGTAGGAACCCACCTCTGACTATGACACACAAAGCTTTTTTAAAAAAAACTACAAGCAACGTCCTAGTTATTTTATTCCTTCTCCCAAAAAGACCAGTTCCATCATGCCAAAACTACATAGGCCGTGTAAAATTGAAGTTTACAATTGCCCACTTCTGGGCAAATGGTGTTAACTGACTTAGAACTCAGGTATGAAGAAGTAAAACCCAAATATTTTTTAAAAAAGGAACAGTTGCTCTATTGTTCTCAGATTTGAGGAAACTCTATTAACCTGTTGAACTGCCAGATGTTAGCAGGCACCTGTAATAAATCTTTGTTAAAACAGATGGTGGAAACTGAGTCAGTTCTGCTTAGCATTCTACTATCCAGTGACTAATGCTTTTGTGTCTCAGGCCTAGACACCAGAAAGGAAATGGGTAATGGAGAGGAAAATGAGAGCTTAGGTACACATTTATAAATCCAATTAATTCACATTATGTCTGTACCAGACAGCTGAAATTTTTCTGACAAGGCCTTCATGTTGTTCCCTTCTCAAGACATTTTTTTTTTAAAAGCCAGGGAATACCTTGCATCCGTCCAATTCCAGCCCTGGAAATCTTCCAAAATTCTTTGGAATATAGAGTGAGATGGAAGAGGAAGATGTGAGAATGAAACAAACCTTTAAGGGCACTTGTAGGAAGGGCCAAAAAAGTCCAGATGGCAAGTTTGTGTGAAGAAAAGAAGGACTAGGGGAGACATGATAGCAGTGTTCCAATATCTCAGGGGCTGCCACAAACAAGAGGGAGTCAAGCTATTCTCCAAAGCACCTGAGGGCAGAACAAGAAGCAATGGAAACGAATCAAGGAGACAAGCAACATAGAACTAAGGAGAAATTTCCTGACAGTGAGAACAATTAATCAGTGGAACAATTTGCCTCCAGAAGTCGTGAATGCTCCAACACTGGAAGTCTTTAAGAAGATGTTGGATAACCATTTGTTTGAAGTGATGTAGGGTTTCCTGCTTAAGCAGGGGGTTGGACTAGAAGACCTCCAAGGTCCCTTCCAACTCTGTTATTCGTTCCCGAACTTCTGACTTGCCCATTGAGCCAATTTGTGCCCTCCCCAGGCTTCAGGAAAGCCTCCGGAGCCTGGGGAGGGTGAAAAACAGCCCAAAGGCCCAACTGGAACGTCAAAAATCAGCTGGCCGGTGCATGCATTCACGCCAGAGTTGAGGGGTACTGTGCCGACAAATATGGCTCCACTTGCCACCTGTGACACACGCGCCATAGGTTCACCATCATGGGTATTGGGTCTCCTGCTTGAGCAGGGACGTTGGACTAAAACACCTCCAAGGTCCCTTCTAGTTTTATTTTGATTGATTGACTGAATCTTTCTCATAAATAGCAATAGCAGTTAGAGGGCTTCATAGGGCTTTCAGCCCTCTCTAAGCAGTTTACAGAGTCAGCATATTGCCCCCACAGTCTGGGTCCTCATTTTACCCACCTCGGAAGGATGATAAAGCTGTTGGGTTTGCACAGCCATTGGGGAAAACCTCCGTTATAGGTTTATTTTATTTATTTTTATTTAGCGCATGGCGAATAGATGGACTTATAGTGGTTATAATATTATTAGTTAGGGACGCGGTGGTTCAGTGGCTAAGACGCTGAGCTTGTCGATCAAAAAGTCAGCAGTTTGGTGGTTTGAATCCCTAGCGCCGTATAACAGAGTGAGCTCCCGTTACTTGTCCCAGCTTCTGCCAACCTAGCAGTTCGAAAGCACGTAAAAATGCAAGTAGAAAAATAGGAACCACCTTTGTCGGGAAGGTAACAGTGCTCCGTGCGCTTTCAGCATTTAGTCATGTCAGCCACATGACCACGGAGACGTCTTCGGACAGCGCTGGCTCTTTGGCTTTGAAATGGAGATAAGCACTGCGCCTTAGAGTCGAGAACGACTAGCACATATGTGTGTGGGGAACCTTTACCTTTTATAGCGGTTCAAATGTTAACGTCCAGCCATTCAAGCCATCCAGTCCATCCAGCCATCCCTTAAAGATGATCAGATGGTTTTCTTGATGCCCTTCTTACTGGTCACCTACTTTCAAGAAGCATGGAATGGCCTTCTTTAGCTTCCACTGATGTTCAGCTGGCTGCCAAAGCTCTCCATTTCCCACAGGTTGAGAATAGTATGGTTTTTTCCAACACTACTTTATCTCTGCATAAGCTCCCCGGACAGCTGTTTTCTAGCAACTGTTGGGTCTGTTCTCCTACCCTCAGGAGGATGAAGGTCTGGGAGAAGCGGATGTGGCTGGCTGCCTACAGGTCTGCCAAGCCTTATTTGTTCATTGGCTTAGCATTCTCAACCACCAGTGCCTTTTTTCTCTTTGGTCCTTTTGACTTTGAAAGAAGAAATATTTAGGTTCTTAAAGACGCATATAACGCCACTGGGGTATTGAACGCTTAAATATTCCCAGACTCAAACAAAAGCATTTCATGGAGCTATGAAAGGCTTTGGTAAGGATTGCTATTGGAAAAGAGCCGGCAAGGGATTACATTGGAAAGTGGCAATGGTGTAACAGCAGACTTTAAAAGGCAGGCATTTAAAAGATTGATACCTCGGGAGCAGCTGTCCATACAAAGCCCTTACAGTAACATTATCTGCATGGAGGAATGTTGGGTTTTTTTCAATCTTATCACAGCCAGCTTTTTTTCCTTCATGCCTGAGCAGGCCTTGGGTCCTCTGTGAATGCACAGAAATTGCGAATAGAGCCACAAAATACATTTAATAACGGTGGGGATTTTTTTTTTTCCAAAGGTGGCTTCTTTGAGATATGTGGATTTCAACCCGACATTTCCCCAGCCAGCCTCTTAAAGTTGCCACATCCAAAAAAGCAACCACAGTTTTATGTAATGTATAAAAACTTTTATGCATGTAATGCGTTTTTTTAAAAAAGCAAAATTAAAAATGTGCTCCAAAGCTTTTTTTCCCCACCTTCTGGCTGGGTTCACCGACAAAACCGTGCTCGACTAAACCGTGCCCCACTAAACCGTGTCGCTGACGTCATCAACAGGGTGATAACAGCGCGGAGACAGAAGCATGCTGTAATCCCTAAACCTAAAATTAACCCCTAAACCTAACCCCCCTAAACCTAATCCTAAACCTAACCCAAAACCTAACCCTTAACCTAACCCTAAACCTAACCCTAAACCTTACCCTTAACATAACCGTAAACCTAATCCTAACCCTAAACCTAACCCTAAACCTAAACCTAACCCTTAACCTAACCCTAAACTTAACCCTAACCCTTAACCTAAGCCTAAAGCTAACCCTAAAGCTAACCCTAAAGCTAACCCTTACCTTAAGTTGAATCGGCTTGCTTGCAAAGCGCTATTTAAAGTGCCCTTCTTTCTCCGCGCTGGCTGTTGTCGCCCTGTTGATGGCATCAGCGATGCGGTTTAGTGGGGCGCGGTTTAGTTGAGCGCGGTTTTGACGGGTCACGCTCTGGCTGCACCAGGGATAAATCAGCCAGGTTTTCTGAAGTGATCACCTTAACCAGCAAACATTCTAGTGACATACTGTCATACTACTAATGGGTTGGCTGCTAAAGCAAGGTCATGGCGCACACTTGAAAGTAAATCAGGAAGACTGTAATTGTGGGGGTCTGTCTGGCAAGAATAAAGAATGCTTATCAACAGGAAATATGCATGTGGAAAGCTTGAGCCGAGGTGGCGCAGTGGTTAAATGCAGCACTGCAGGCTACTTCAGCTGACTGCAGTTTTGCAGTTCGGCTGTTCAAATCTCCCTGGCTCAGGGTTGACTCAGCCTTCCATCCTTCCGAGGTGGGTAAAATGAGGACCCGGATTGTTGTTGGGGGCAATATGCTGACTCTGTAAACCGCTTAGAGAGGGCTGAAAGCCCCATGAAGCAGTATATAAGTCTAACTGCTATTGCTATTGCTATTGCTATTTGAACTTGCCTAAAGAGAAGAGGTGCTCCCTTACCATTTTCTTGCTTATTTTAATTTGTATTCCTAGTCTGTCTTTTTCCCTTGTGTCTTTGGTCGGTTGGGCTGAATTATCTTTTTGCATGAAGACAGATGTAAAGAATGAATTAAGCAGCTCTGCTTTCTCTCCACTGGCCGTTACTTCTTTGCCATCTTCTCTCATTAGTGGACTGATTGTTTCCTTGACTTTGTTTCTTGTATCTTATATGCCGAAAGAACCTTTTTATTATTATTTTTGCAAATTTGTTTGCAAGTCTTGCTTTATTCTGAGCCTTAGCTTTCCTGACTTTATCTTTGCAAATTCGGGCTATTTGTTGGTATTCTGCCTTAGGTATGTGTCCCTCTTTCCATTTTTTTGTACTTATTGCTTTTGTCTTTCAGCTTATCAGAGAGTTCTTTGTGTAACCATGTTGGTGTCTTCTCGGATTTCTTTTTTCTTGGTAATGAAGTTGACTGGGCTTTTATAATTCTTTAGAGTTTCATTCATGGAATCTTTCCCAAGCTCTCTCAGAGTTTGTTAAAACAAAAACAATAAATTTGTTAATATCCATCACCATTATAACTGAATCTATCCACTTTGCTACTAGTCCACTATCTTCATTTTCCTTTCACCTTTTCCAACATTACAGCCTTCTTCAGAGACCAGGTTCTTCATATAATATAGAATAGGAGTTGGCAACCTTAAACACTCAGAGTCATTTGGACCCGTTTCCTACAGAAAAGAAAACACAAGGAGCCACAAAAACCTTCCTGTTCCTGACTATTTCCCGAGCAGCCACAAAAGTACCATATGTAGTTGAATTAAACATTCTGTTTTCTTCTGAAACTTTTCTTTTCTTGGATTTATCCATGATTGGCCTACTGGGGGTCGAAAAGCTCAATAAATTGTGTGCCGGCAGGTGTCGCATATTGGTGATTGTGATGCATATTTTTAGCAACAGGGAGCCGCAGCAGAGGGATGAAAGAGCCACATGCGGCTCCAGAACTGTGCATTGCTGACCCCTGATACAGAATAACTGAGAGCCTGGTTATTTATGCCTGAAGTGAAAATTCTGGATTGATTGTTCAGTGATCCATTAGTTTGCTTTCCTACTCTCCATGGAATTCTCAGGAGTCTTCTCCAACACCAAACATCAAAAGCATCAAATCACCCACCAAAAATAAATCCTTGGAACTTCAACAATTCACCAACACATTGAAAAGGCTAATTCTCCTGAGTCAAACACAACATCTGGTGCTTCCTTAGACAGACCCATGCTGTTGTCTTAGCAACAATGTGAAAGGAGTTTGCCATGGTTTCCTTCTAGGATGTTGCTGTACTTCTCAGCCTAGATATCTCTGACTTTCTCAGCAGCTTATGTAGGAAAAACGGGGCTTACTTTCATTGTGCATTTATCCCAGACGTTGGGTAAATTATGGTACATACTATGATCTGTCATACATGGTTTGATTCTATCAATCCAGAGATAATTATGGGGACCATCTGGAAGTTCTGCTCCATCTGCAGAGGCCATAAGGAGATACAAACCATTCTGTAATCCACAATTAAGCTATCGGCATGGAAACACAATTTATAGTTTGGAACTGCCAGTCTTTCAAAGGCTATGAACTCTTTGAGTTTAACCCTTTGCTCTTTACTGGACTGTACATTGATAAATCTGAAGCTGACAAGACAAGAATGATGGTAGGATCGTGGGATGAAAGATGCATGAACACAGGAAAGTTCAACAGAGAGAAAGATTAAATGAAATGACTACAAATTGACATTTTTGGCATCCACAATTTGAGATGGACATGGATCAAACACAGTCAGAAGATCATAGGACATGAAAATTTAAGAAGAAATGGTGTTGCTTTTATAGTTAGAAAAGGTGTAGCAAGAACAATACTCAGCTACAATAAGCATATAATATTTATCAGGGGGGGTTTGTTGTTAGTTGTGAAGTCGTGTCTGACCCATTGCGACCCCATGGACAATGTTTCTCCAGGCCTTCCTGTCCTCTACCATCCTCTGGAGTCCATTTAAGCTCACGCCTGCTGCTTCAATGACTCCATCCAGCCACCTCATTCTCTCATCCACTTCTTCTTTTGCCCTCAATCTTTCCCAGCATTTGGCTCTTCTCCAGGGAGTCCTTCCTTCTCATTAGGTGGCCAAAGTATTTGAGCTTCATCTTCAGGATCTGGACTTCTCAGAATTGATCTCCTCTAGGACTGACTGGTTTCATCACCTTGCAGCCCAAGGGACTCGCAGGAGTCTTCTCCACCACCATAGTTCAAAAGCCTCCATTCTTTGGTGCTCAGCCTTTCTTATGGTCCAACCTTCACAGCCATACAGTGCAACTGGAAAAACCATAACCTTGTCTATACACACTTTTGTTGGCAGGGTGATATCTCTGCCTTTTAGTATGCTGTCTAGATTTGCCATAGCTTACCTCCCCAGGAGCAAGCGTCTTTTAATTTCTTGGCTGCAGTCCCCATCTGCAGTGATCTTGGAGCCCAGGAAAATAAAATCTGTCACTACCTCCATTTCTTCCCCATCTATTTGCCAGGAATTGAGAGGTCCAGATGCCATGATCTTAGTTTTCTTAATGTTGAGTTTCAAGCCAACTTTTGCACTCTCCTTCTTCACCCGCATCAGGAGGCTCTTTAGCGCCTCTTCACTTTCTGCCATTAGAGGGGTATCATTTGCATATCTGAGGTGGTTGTTGCTTTGTGTACCTCAAAATGAATAGCAATAAAACCTTGGAAATTTAGGAATTGAATTAGTAAATTTCCTAAATTTCCACAGTTTTATCACTATTCAGGTGGAAGTAAATCTTAAATAAAATTCCCATTTCTCTTTCTAAGTCCTCTTTACCCAAATCCTATTTCTGAACTCTAGGTAGCTTTTACAAAAACTAGAACCATTAATTTGTCACGTAGCAGCCTTGAGGGAATTCTATTTTGCTTCTAGATCTTGACTGAAAAAGATTTTTATTTCCATTTTTTCATTTTCATACACTCACATATATACTGTGTATAGCCGGGGCCATACAATATTAAACAATAATCGCAGCAATTCCTCTTGTCAACAATACCCCCAAAAATAGAAACCCAATATACCTCTTCCACTCTCCATACACCTCTTTCTTCCACCCCCCTCCAACTTTCTATCTTCCCTCTATCACCCCCCTCTACCCTACTTCCCCTCCCCCTCTGCCACTCTATTTTGCTTCTAGATCTTGTTGCATTTTCTGATTTTATTTAGAAAGATGAATAAGGAATGATAACATTCCTTATGTTGGAGCTCCCTCTTGGGGTTAAAAAAACCCCAAAGAATCTAAAAGTCAAGGAAGATAAACGGGAAAAATAGACTTATTTATTGCCCAAGTGTGATTGAACACACAAGGAATTTGTCTTTGGTGCAGATGCTCTCAGTCAACTATTCAACTATGTCAGATCAAATAAATTAGTCCAAATTAGTAAAGGTTCTTGACTATACAATTGGAAAAGAGTTTCATATCAAAACAAATTAACATTTTGCTCAGAAAGGAAAGAAACATGGGGAATGGCCCCTTGATTTATCAACCAAATTAATTGTTGTTGTTGATAGTTGAAATTTGCAGTTCTACATTTTATTAAAATGAAGTCAGCGAACTAATGAACCAACAAGATAACAATAGCCAGTGTAGAAAATTAATTTGTTAAAGAAGTGTTAGGAAAAGGAATCTCAAACAGAAAAGTTTCAACAAACAATTCAAAGGTTGAGGCAGTTGGAGAAATATGATAAAAAGGAGGAGGAGGAGAAGAAGAAGGAGAAAGAGAAAGAGAATAAAGAGAAGAGCAACAAAGTTGATTAGGGGACTGGAGGCTAAAACCTATGCGGAACGGTTGCAGGAACTGGGTATGTCTAGTTTAAGGGGAAAAAGGACTAGGGGAGACATGATAGCAATGTTCCAATATCTCAGGGGTTGCCACAAAGAAGAGGGAGTCAAGCTATTCTCCAAAGCACCTGAGGGCAGGACAAGAAGCAATGAGTGGAAACTAATCAAGGAGAGAAGCAACTTAGAACTGAGGACAATCAATCAGTGGAACAACTTACCCCCGAAAGTTGTGAATGCCCCAACACTGCAAGTCTTTAAGAAGAGGCTGGATAGCCATTTGTCTGAAACGGTGTAGGGTTTCCTGCCTAGGTAGGGGGTTGGACTAGAAGACCTCCAAGGTCCCTTCCAACTCTGCTATTGTATTGTATTGAGAAAAGGAGGAGGAGGAGGAGGAGGAGGAGGAGGAGGAGGAGGAGGAGGAGGAGGAGAAGGAGAAAAGGAGGAGGAGAAGTTGTGGGTGCTCAATCACTAGATGTTTTCAAGAAACAATAGGACATCTATTTATCTGAGGTGGTATAAGGCCATGATGGTGAATCTATGAGCCCTCTCTGTGGGCATGCGTGCCATTGCCAGCTGCTCTTCTGGTTCCTGGCATGCACATGCGCACTGGCTAGCTGGTCTTTGCAGGTGCCAGAGTGCTTGAAAACAGCCCCAAAAACGTACGTGTGCATGCCGGCCAGCTGGTCTTCAGATTTCTGGCATGCTCATGCACGCAGAATGGGTGCCAGAGTGCCAGAAAATGGCCTGAAAACACCCCCCCCCAAATGGCCTGAAAACACCCCCCAAAATAGGCATCTGCCTGCTGGCCAGCTGGTCTTCAGATTTCCATAGCTCCAGCCTACGAGAAAAGCAGTAGGCAAGCATGCATGCATGTGCTAGAAACCCGAAGACCAGATGGCCGGCATGCACATGTACACTGGTCAGCTGGTCTTTGGGTTTCCAGCACTCTGATGCACACACATGCATGCACATGCACACATGTTCCAATTTGGGCAATCGGCGCCAAAAAGGTTTGCCATCCCTGGTATAAGATCTCTTGTCTTGTTCAGGGGGTTAAACTAGAAGACCTCCAGGTTCCCTTCCAGCCCTATGATTCTATGTTTCAAGGAGGAAGAGGAGGAGAGCTCTCTGCTGCCATATTGCAATGCTGTCTGGTTTGGAAGCACTACTGCTTCAGACATGAAGGCAGTGCAGAGAGTGGTGAGGACAGCAGAAAAGATAATTGGCAGTTCACTCCCTTCTATCCAGGACATGGCGTATAAGAGTTGCTTGCCCAGGGTGCGCAGGATGGTCTGGGACACCACACATCCTCTTCACAACCTGTTTTCCTTGCCACCTTCTGGGAGGGGGCTTCATGGTATCCGAAGTAGAACATCAAGATGCAGTCACAGTTTTGTTCCATGTAGCATCAACCTGTGAACTCTCAAGTTTCCTCTTTCCACTACATATTCATAATGGACAGTGATATATATATATTCTCTGTCTATCGGCTCGTCACACGAGACCATCCAGACAGAAACCCAATATTTTTACTGTTGCCTTTGTTACATTTGTGTTGTATTTCAAGCTATTTAGCTCTCATCAGCTAGCATCAGTTCGAATCCCAGTAAGGGTATGGCTAGCTGATGAGAGCTAAATAGCTTGAAATAGATCTATACTAGTCTCCCTTTATTTATTTATCAGCACAAATACAACATACATACACACACACACACACACACACACACACACAGTGCCCAGAGTAAAAAAAAATGACAATAAAGCTATCTTATATGTCTTATATCTTATATTTACTGACTCTCATACAGAGATGGCATTCAGACGGTTCGGACTGGTTCTTTCGAACCGGTAGTAGAAATTGCTTTTGGCTCTGCTCACCCACCCTGGACTTATGCTGTCCTATTTGGGCATGTTTTCAAGCCGTGTGTATGTATGCAAGCCGCGTGCACAAGCAAAGCACATGCATAGATGGCCATGCGCATGCATTGATGCATGTGCGCTCACATTTGCGAACTGGTAGGGAAAGTAAGTGAATACCACCCATGCTCCCATATATGCTATCTTGAAGGTTATTAATTTGCAGGGTTACACACACACACACACACACACACACACACGAAAAATTGCTGCCATATTACCAGCCAAAAACATTTATTTTTGCAATCAGATAGAGTGGGAATAGAATAGTTTTTCCATTATAGAAAAATTGTCCCCGGCGAGTCACCATCTTGCACTCTTTAATAAATACCATTTCATCAGTCTTTCATAAGTTTTTTCATTATTTTAGATACTTCAAGGGACAAAGGAAACATTACTACTATTTTAACCTAAGCTGACCGTGGAAGGCCAGACAAGGTTGAATTTGCTTAGTGTTTGAATGGGAGACTATTATGAAACTCTGAGATGATTAGCTTGTCCCCCAAAATAAAACAAAACAAAAAACATTCTGGAGGAAAAAGCAAACAACTTCCATTTTTGGGCAAAAAAAAAACCTACAGAAAGATGTTTTTGGTGTAACAAGAGTCAAGTTCAGCCAAGGGAGAGTTTATCTTTCTTACCCTTTTTGTAAAGTCTTTTGTTTTTTTATTTTAGAAACATTTCCAAAGGTCACATACAATTTTGCTGCCAATTCTGTTGCGCTTGGATGAATTGTGTTTTTATTTTTTTATTATCACTGATTGTATTATATGTATTGGCTTTTCAGAATCTCTATTACGTGACTGTTTTAATCATTTTATACTATTTTATATCAGCTTTACTGATGTATACATTCCAGGTAACAATAAATGATGAAAAGACCAGAAATGAGGGGGAGCTACCCAGAACTTTTATTTTTAGGGATAGGTACATTATTTGGATCTTTATCATGGATACACAGGTTTTTCTCCATCATGGAATAAGCTGAGACTGTCTTATCATTATCTTTTAAACATTAACTCAGAAACATAACTTGTGGTAAAATAAATCATCTATATATAAAAATGGCTATGTGTATATGTTTCAGCATAACTCTGGAACACCTCAAGCAATTTCAATCAAACTTGGTACACAGATAACTTACTCTCTGGAAACAAATACTATGTGGGTATAAGACACCCCTAAAACTCCTTGAGGCATGTGTTCTGTTAAGATACAGCCTATTGTGCCTTAAAATGGTTTCTATTGTACTGCCGTAAAATGGCTTCTACTGTGCAGCGCAGTGGAGTTGCCATGGTAATGACTTCACAGTACTCCACAAGGGGGCTCCCTCTGGTAAGGGGGAAAATCTAACATTACATTTGGATTACATTTATATTTGGTATGGACATTTTCTCCCTATAAATAAATACCCAGGCAATGCCAGGTTATCAGCTAGTCAAAAATAAAAATGGGAAGTAAATGTGTTTGTCAAATTCCTCAAACCCAGCAAGCTGCAAGCAAAACATGAATTTCTGATAAGAATTTGACGGATGCATTAATTACTCTCCTATGCTTTTAATAGTATTTTTTTTCACTATCTACCCTCTTTCCTGTCTCCCCTTGGTCCAGCAGCAACAAACAGTTCATAGAGCAGAAACAATACAATCCCCCAACACTTGATCTCTGGGACAGATTTTTAGAAACAGCTATGAGCCACAGAAAAACTTGCTCCTACTTGGAAAATATAATTCTTGTAGCCAAGAACGTTCTTTTCTCTTCTCTTCTTGGAGATTGTGTAGTGTTTTTTTTTAAAGAACTATTGCAATAAAAACTGAATCAAAAACATTATTTTATGATTCTGTGTTGGGGGAAAATATTTTCAGATTTGCTTTGTTCAAATTAAATGAATGAATTAAAGCAAGGAAGTGAAGCAGCAGAAATCAGAGGAATTAAAAGCTTACGAGAAGCATAACTGGAACTTTTTAGCATATGGGCTTCTGATTGTCAGTTCTCAAGTATCTGTGGCAATGATGCCTCAGATATCTTTGCTTTTCCAAACTGTGCTTGTGTTTTAAATCAGGGGCTGTGATGATCCAGGCAAGACATAGGAGGCAACATAGCCAGCTGATAGTTCAAACTCCCCTTTATTGCCCCAACTTTTCCCCAAACCAAGGAAATGCTACTGTCAGCCTCTGCTTTGCTGCTGCTTCGGCTTCCATTGAAACGGGGAGGGGGGGCATGGTATTTGGGAGGGGAATCATTATGTGCTGGAGGAGTGTTATTAGAAGCTGTCCTGACCATCTCTTTGCGCATGTGGAGAAAGGGAGTTTCCTGCCAAGGCTAACTGTCCAGCATTCCACCCTGATGATGTTTTTTGAAGATATCTCCCACCTGACAGTTGGATGAATTATTATTGGACTATGGAATGGGGTGCCAAGGGGAGGGGATTGAACTATATATGATATCCATTGCTTTCGCACCAATTTACCCAGACTCAGCTTTGCTTTGCTACTTATCGTTTGTAATTAGTAAAAGAACACTTAATTTCAAGAATGGAGTTGAATGGTTTCTTTCCTGATTATTAAATGAAGCAGCACCTGACAGCTACTGGTTCGGGTAGTAAAAAATGCTACCGGTTCGGGCGAACCGGTATTTCTGACAATCAGCTGGGCAACAATCAGCTAGGACACGTGATTTATATTAGCTAGAATCATCAGATTCCCTGCTTTCTAGCTAGGGCTACTAGCGTTTTATATAAATGAATCCAGTGGTGGGTTTCACTTTTGTTACCACTGGTTTGCCCCGTCCGCACCTGCTTGCTTTGCGCATGCTTCTACACATGCGCTTTACTTGCACATGCTTCTTCCCTGCATGCACCTGGCCTCAAAAATGTGCCTATATAGGACAGCATAGAGCTGGGGCGAGTGGGCAGTCCTATCCGCCTTTTCTTCTACTGGTTCAGCTGAACCAGTCCAAACCGGCTGAATACCACTTCTGAATGAGTCCCATATTTCATTTTTTTTATCCATACAAAGTTTATGTCTATATGCACCTGCTCATCACTAGCAATGTAATTGAATTTTCAAACCCCTGAATAAATGGGGCCATGCATTTATATTTCCAATGTTAAAATATCTGTCTTTCAGCTGTAATATGTTCACGGAGTAACATTCATATTCACCAATATTCACCCTAATATTCACCAATTTCGTTGTATTTAAGTACAATGACAATAAAGATTATACCGTATTTTCACGACCAAAAGCCGCACCGGATTAAAAGCCGCAGTATCAATTAACGTTAATTTTTTAAACTTTTTCCACATATAAAGCGCACCGGGTTATAAGCCGCGCTCAGAGACCCGGCTCCCCTTGGTTCCTCATCGAATCACGTGCGCAGGTTGCAACTGGAACTCCGTCTGCCCGAGTTGGGGCATTTTCTGGCTTGGGACGCTCCGGCGGCTTCTTCGGGAGGCAGCCCGCCGGCTTCGGCGAAGGCTGGGATGGAGAGCGCGGCGACCTGTGCAAAGTACTTTCGCCCCCACGCCAGCCCCCCTCACCGCGCGCGGGCCTTTGGGGATGAAGGGGCAGGACTTCCCGGGCGGAAGGCATGCCTGGCTCTGCGGCTCCAGCCCCGGCACCTTTCGGCCGAGCCTCTCCCGCCAGGTGGCCGCCTTCCTCCGCTGAGCGGCCCCGCGCAGCCTCGCCACCCCGGGAGATCGCCAGCGCGGGGGCCTGGGGCGCCGCGGCCAGGGAAGCCGAACCGGGCGGCGGCGGCGCTCCGGTCGCTCTGTCCTCTCCGCCTCCCGCGCGCCCTTGACCGGCAGCGCAGAGCCGGCTGGGGCGCGCAGCGGAGTTAGGCAGGGCGACTGCCGGGGCGGATGGGGTGCTCGGCGCCGGCAAATCCTGAAGGGCTGCGCCGGTCTGCCGTCCCTTCTTGCGGCGGCGGGGGTGACGGAACAGCCCAGTCTATAGGGGCTGGGAGCTGGGTGGCTCTCTGCTCGCCCCCCGGTCTCCGACTGAGAAAGTAGCGAGGTTGAAGGGAGAGACCCGAGGGACGTGTGCATGCTTGTGAGCTTCAAGTTTGAGCATCGGGAGGGAGAGATTTTCAATCTTTTTTCACATATAAAGCGCACTGGGTTATAAGCAGCAATGACGGTTTTTGATCAAATTTTAGGATTTTCAGTGCGGCTTATAGTCGTGAAAATACGGTACTTATACTATACTTATACGGAGAATCCATTTATGTTGTCCAGTCATCAATTTCCATGTTCTAGGTATGTAATTCAAGAGAATATCATCTTCTGAAAATGTTAACTTTTGTTGTCGTCATATTGATATAGTCTGCTACTTTCCACCAAAACATACTTAGCATAGTACCTTGTAAAAACATGTTTTAAGAAAATATTGCCCCTCTTACTTCTGCAAAAAAAAAAAATGCTGTCTTAGACATATGTTTTTACACATATGTAATAGAATCCAAAACTTCAAATATTCAAATGTAATTGTTTTCTTCTATAAGTTGTAGTTACATTGAGATTCTTGCTATATACAAAGTCTTCAATTACAACACATCAGTTAATAACCATGTGATGTTAAAATGGCTGCATCCCCCACTTTTTGGGTGCTTGGAAAAGTTCATTTTTATTGCCCTTTCCTAATCACGCGAACACAATTTGCTATGTTTTTTGCTGGTTTCTGGCATTCACTTCCAGTTTCTGGCAAAAAAAACCGCCCACTGGGAGAAATTTATTTGCTTAACAGCCAATCGCTTAATAACTGCTGTAAAAAAAAAAAATCAAGTCTGATTTCCTGGTGTGTTGATTTAGACTCCAATGATTTATGACTGTAATTCCAAACTCAATTTCGGTTATAGCAACAGCAACAGCGCTTAGACTTATATACCACTTCACAGTGACCTGCAGTCTTCTCTAAGCGGTTTACAGAGTCAGCCTATTGCCCCTAACAATCTGGGTCCTCATAATTGAGAGCTACCTGTAGAAGTGGATACATTCTCCGATTATCTAGGCCAGTGATGGCTAAAGTTTTCGTCCTCGCGTGCGGAAATCATGCCTGCATGCGTCCATGACAGCGACGTGCGTGCCCACACCGATAATGCAATGTGCCCTGCCCCCTTGCGCATGTGTGCATGACCCCCCGTGCTCCCCCAACCCCACACATGTGTGTGACCCCGCGCACTCCCCCCGGCATGCATGAGACTCCCCATGCCCCGTTTTGGGCCTAGCAGGTCTCTCTGAAGCCTCCTGGAACCAAAAATGGCATGTGGGGGGTGCCCCCCACCACACATGCGTACATGACCCCCCAACCTCCCCCCCCCATGCTGACCTGAGAATCAGCTGGCCGGCAGGAAGCACGGTGGAGCTGAGCTGGGGGACGGCTCACGTGCCCTCAGAGAGGGCCCTGTGTGGCACCTGTGGCAGGCGTCCCATAGGTTCTCCATCACAGATCTAGGCAATATAGGAATCTCTCATTCTTTATTCTGCATATCAGATTGATTTAAAGGTAATCCTCAACTTACATTTCATTTGGTGACTGTTTGAAGTTACAACAGCAGTGGAAAAGTTGATTTATGACCATGTTTCACACTTACAACCATTGCAGCATCCCTTTAGCCACGTGATCAAGATTCAACCGCTTGGCAGCTGGTTCATATTTATGACGGTGGCTGTGTCCCAAGGTCACGTGATCCTCTTTTGCGACCTCCTGACCAGCAAAGTCAATGGGGAAGCTAGATTCGCTCAACAACCCTGTTATTCCTTTAACACCCACAGGGATTCATTTAACAACCGGAATGATTCACTTAATAACTGTGGCAAGAAAAGTTGTAATAGGGGCAGAAGTCTCTTTTTGTAAACTTGTTTCACTTAGCAACATAATTGTTGGGCTCGATGGTGGTTGTAAGTTGAGGATGACCTGTCTCTGGTGATTGGAAAGGCCCTACAGAGACTTCATTTCCTTAGAGTCCTGCGAAAAAAATCAGGTGGAACAATGGCTGATGACCTCTTTCTATCAGTCCACCATAGAAAGTGTCCTCACATATTGTGTTACAGTATGGTATGCTGGTTTAACAGCTGCGGACAGGAAGGCACTACAGAGAGTGATCAATTTGGCACAAGAAACCATTGGTTGCCCTCTGACACCACTGGATGACATCGCCAGATCTCGCTGCTTTAGCAGAGTACGGAAGATACTCAGAGAAGATTCACACCCTGGTCAGTGTCTCTTTGCACTTCTACCATCAGGCAGAAGGCATCAAAGTATAGCCAGCTGAACAAACAGGTAGTTTAAAGATAGTTTCTATCCTTGGGCTGTCACTTTTAATTACAAGCACAATCACTCCATGCACACACTAGTTTTCTTTTTCTTTCTTTTTTCCTTTCTGTTATAATTTTGCACCAGTGAGGTTAAAACCAATTCCGTTGTATTTAAGTACATTGACAATAAAGATTATAGTTATTATACTTATTGGCAACAAATACCTTTTAAAAATCAATTGTAGTTTTTTCCCAATAGATTTACCCAGTTGTTCTAGTATCTCGGGTGTTTCAAAAGCTGAAAATGTTGTTGTTCCAAACAATGCTGTTTACAGATCTTGTAGCTGCAAATATTGCCTTTGAGTTACATCTGATAGATGTTTGTCTGTTGGCATGGCACATGTTAAAAAGCTAGGTACATTTTTTCTTTCTAAGGTGATATCAAAGAGGCTTTAATCTACTTGTCCCTTGCTTTTAAATGTTAATAGCTACCTCAGAACAGGTGAGCCAATTATCACAGAAGAATTCACGTGTCTATTTATTTTGATCTTATGGAAATCAGAGCTCCGCACGTTGAAAGAAAAACACGAGAGTTGTACTCAGTGGGAATCGGGTACATTAGAAATTGGGCCCATATATGTTCAAATTAAATATGGATATCGAAAAGGAATTATAAATACCATCAACATAATATGGAGCTTGCTCAGGAGCTGAAGTACACCAAGTAAATGAGATGAAGAGTGGGAAGAAAAGGAGAGAGGTAAGGGAAGAAGAGAGGAATAGGAGAGTGGGCATGGAGGAGGGGAGAGGAGGAGAGAAATGAAGAGTGGAAAGGGGGAAAAGGAGGAAGAGAGAGGAAGGGGAAGTTGAGAAAGGAAGGATAGAGGGAAAAAGGAGGGAGGGGGAGAGAGGGAGAAGAAAGTGATGGATAAGGACAAATATGGTGTATGGAGAGCAGAAGAGCTAATAATTGTGTTTCAGAGATTGATGGTAAGATGAATTGATGTAGACATTTAATAATACAAAACGATGCTGGCTATTTAATAGTATACATGTAATTATGTTATGAAAATGAAAAAATAAAAAAATACTAAAAAAGAAATTGGGCCTCTCCAAGAAAACCCTAAGTATCATGGGGAACCTATGGCACATGTGCCAGAGGTGGCACACAGAGCCCTCTGTGCAGGCATGCACGTCATTGCATTGGCTGCTTTTCTGGGCCAGCTGATCTTTGTTTGTGCTGGAGGCCCGGAAACCCACAGACCAGCTGGCATGCACATACTGGCCACCTGGTCTTCAGGTTTCCATGGCTCCGGCATGTGTGAAGACCAGCATGCACCGGAAATGAGATGACCAGGTGGCCGGTGCATGCATACCAGCTGGTCTTTGGGTTTCCGGGCCTCCAGGACACACAAAGATCAGCTGGCCCAGTGCCGAAAAGGTTCACCATCATTGCCCTAGGATCAAGAACACATAGCTAATTTGAATGCAAAAGCCAGTGACTCCAACGAGAGAGGAAGTTCAGGTGGTTGGCCCATGTAGAAAGAATAAAAGAAGATCAAACTGCAACATAAGGATATGGAGGAAGAGGAAAGGGGTTGAGAGGAAAGGGGAAATGGAGAAAGAATGTGGCCGGAAGTGGTTAGAGAGCCTCAAAGAGACAAAAGGTGTTTTGTTTTTTTTAAGTTGAAACTTTAAAAAGGTCATGCCTGAAGCATGGTAGTAGATGAATGGGAGGAAACAGGGAAGATTTGTAAACATAGTCGTGTATATGTTGGGGGTAAGAGAGATGTAGTTTCTTTTCCTTTCAACTTTCTTTCTTCTAATTTATTTTGCTCACAACTTCTTGCTGTTTTGTCTATGCTTTGCACAACCCTGGGTATCCTGAAAGGAAAAAGCATGAAACCTCTGCTGAGAATAGCTAGAGTCACTCGCAGAGCCAAAAAAAAATTATATTGAATGGTATGGTTAATAAATAGTAAATATAAATACTAGCTGATAACCTGGTTCTGCTCCAGTATTTATTTATCCCAACCCTCCTTCCATGAACGCCACCACAATTTCTAATGTTGGATCTTCCCCCTTACCAGAGGGATCTTCCCCCTTACCAGAGTGTGGAGTACTGTGAAGGCATTACCATGGCAACTCCACAGCGCTACACAGTAGAATCCATTTTAAGGCAGTACAGTAGAAGCCATTTTAAAGCACAACAGGCTGTATCTTAACAGAGCACACACCTTGAGGGGTGTTAGGGGTGTCTTACCTCCACAGTATTTGTTTCCAGAGAGTTAAGTAATCTGTGTAGCAAGTTTGGTTGAAATTGCCTGAGGCATAACAGAGTGATCCTGGAATATACACGCACAGACAGAGCCATTTTTATAGGAGGGGGGGGAGGAGAAGAGAGGGGGAGGAAGAGGAAGAGGAAGAAGAAAGAGGAAGATGATATAGCCTTTTGTTTTATTCTGACTGCTTTCATGATTTTCTTTCCACATTTGCCTTATATCCTCAGCACACAACCTTGTACTGTCTTTATTTCACACCGCAGGGAAATTTTGCTCTTCTCAAACCTCATGTTAGAAGTAGATATTCATATATTCCTACCATTTTAATATGTCTGCAAACATACTTTTTTTTCTTTCTGAAAGCATCCTGAAAACAGATCACTATTTTGGGATGGTGGGGGGGGGGGAGAAGAGAAAGGCGTCCCCTAGATGTTGCTGAATTAGCAAATCCAATGTCCCTTGCAGGTCAGAACCAGAAATCTGCAACAAATTGCTAGCCCTAATTTAATGTTAGAGCTTCAGCAGTAATTAAATAGGGATTAAAAAGAGACTGGAAGTGGCATCTTTGTGGAGAAAGGGGGAATGAGTGTGATTAAGGTCCTTATCAAGTTCACAGTTCTGGGGTTTCTTGGTGGTCTCCCATCCAAACATAAACCAGATCTTACTGTTTTTAGGTTCTAATATTGGCCACTAAACTCCCTCTCCTGCTGGGCTGTGGCAGCCTCTTCTAAAGGTGTTTTCTTGGCAGCAAATATAAGGACTTGTTTTTTTTTTTGTTATTGCAAACTGCAAGGATATTCTATTTCCCAAATCTTGGGAAGTTAGAATATTTTGGACATGTGATGCAACACCCAGAAAAATACAGCATCCTTCACTTAATCTTCCAGGGAAAGATTGAAGGCAAATGAGGTCCAGGCAGAAGAAGAAGATCATGGCTTCAAAATTGAAGGGACTGGTTTGGATAAAACCCAGCAGCACTGTTGACAAAAATAGGATCACCAATATGATTGCCATCATCCAATGATGAATATGGGAGGAGGAGGAGGAGGAGGAGGAGGAGGAGGAGGAGGAGGAGGAGGAGGAGGAGGAGGAGGAGGAGGAGAAGAAGAAGAAGAAGAAGAAGAAGAAGAAGAAGAAGAAGAAGAAGAAGAAGAAGAAGAAGAAGAAGAAGAAGAAGAAGAAGAAGAAAAATAATCTTGAGAGTTCCTGGTGGTTCCCCCTCCAAGCCCTAACTAGATCCAACCCTGCTTATCTTTTTGAGGTTAGACAAGTTTGTGCTAAAAGACACTATAAATCAGGAAAGAGCCAAACAGGTGAGAAATGTGATTTTTACAAGATAAAGATGGATCTTGACAGACTTGAACAATGGGCAATCTAATAAAATGAAATTCAATGTAGGGAAAAGTAAAGTCTTACACATTAGGTGGGAAAAACCAAATGTGTATGTACAGATTAGGTGAAACCTGATTTAATAGCAGTAACTATGAGGAGGCTCTTGGAGTCCTAGTGGGCAATCAATTAAATATGAGCCAGTAGTGTGCAGCAGAAGCCAAAAAAGCCAGTGCAATCCTAAATTGCATTAACAGAGGAACTGAATCAAGATCACACCTATAAGGTCTTTCCTAGAATACTGCATCCAGTTTTGGTCACTACACACACTAAAAATATGTTGAGACTCTAGAAAGAGTGTAGAGAAAAGCAACTAAGATAATTAGAGGGCTGGAGGCTAAAACATATGAAGAACGGTTACAGGAACTGGGCATGGCTAGTCTAGTGAACAGAAGGACCAGGGGGTGACATGATAGCAGTCTTCCAATGCTAGGAACAAAACAAAATCACATGAAATATTAGTACCCTTTATAAAGTCTTAGTAAGACCACACCTGGAATACGAAGTACAGTTTTGGTCACCACATTACAAAAAGTGCAGAGGAGAGCAACCAGGATGATTAGGGGACTGGAGACTAAAACATATTTAGGACGGTTACAGGAACTGGGCATGGCTAGTCTAGTGAACAGAAGGACCAGGGGTGACATGATAGCAGCCTTCCAATACTTGGAACAAAACAAAATTTACTGACAGTGAGAGCAATCAACCAATGGAACAGTTTGTCTTCAGAAGTTATGGTTATGGTTTATTAAACTCGTATGCCACCCTATTCCCCGGGGGGACTCAGGGCGGCTAACAAACTCATAGGGGAGGGGGTAATACAAAAAACAAATGAGACAAAACAATTACAGAAAAACAGATTAAAACTCCTCAACAGCCACAACAATTCGAGTGGGGCTGGGAACTCGTCAGCCCCAGGCTTGCCGGAACAGCCAGGTCTTAACGGCTTTGCGGAAAGCCTGAAGGGTGGTGAGGGTCCGAATCTCCACGGGAAGATCGTTCCAGAGGGCCGGAGCAGCCAGAGAGAAGGCCCTCCCCTGGGGGGGGGGGGTCGACAGTCGACACTGGGTAGCTGATGGAATCCGGAGGAGGCCTAATCTGTGGGATCTAATTGGTCGCAGGGAGGTAATTGGCAGGAGGCAGTCTCTCAAGTGGTGGGTACCCCATCATCAGAGACTTTCCAGAAGAGACTGGACCGCAATTTGTCAGAAATGATATAGGGTCATGATGGTGAATCTATGGCATGCGTGCCGTAAGTAGCATGCAGAGCCATCTCTCTGGGCACAACAGCCATCGTCCGATGCTACTCCAGGTTCCGGTGCGCCAAGGAGTGGTCTCCCAAGGAGAGAGCCGAGGTGGCGCAGTGGTTAAATGCAGCACTGCAGGCTACTTCAGCTGACTGCAGTTCTGCAGTTCGGCTGTTCAAATCTCACCGGCTCAGGGTTGACTCAGCCTTCCATCTTTCCGAGGTGGGTAAAATGAGGACCCGGATTGTTGTTGGGGGCAATATGCTGACTCTGTAAAGCGCTTAGAGAGGGCTGAAAGCCCTATGAAGCGGTATATAAGTCTAACTGCTATTGCTATTCTGGTTTCCGGCACTCCTGCATGTGTGACCAGCTCATCTTCCGGTTTCTGGGGCTCCCGCATGTGCAAAGACCAACTGCTCTTCCAGTCTTTCATGCTCCCACACCTGCGAGCTGGTCCCCTGGTCTTCCAGTTACTGACATTTCCCCCTAAGCACCCTTGTGCCCTCCTGTTTCAGCACTCAGTGCCGAAAAGGTTCGCCAACACTGGCATAGGGGCTCATGCTTGAGCAGGGGGTTGGACTAGATGACCTCCGTGGTCCCTTCCAAGTCCGTACTTCTGTCTGTGTGTCTAGATGGGCTGCAGCAGAAGGCCCATTCTTGAAATCAGGAGAGAACGAGCACTTTGCAAAGTCTAACAAATGAGGACTAGGAACTCTCAGGGGCTCTCAAAACACCGCCAGAGCTACAGGGACACCCCCCCCCCGTCTCTTCTCCGGTCACCCCTACAGGGCGAGCGAAGCGAGGGACACCCCCTCCCACAGCAGCCCCCCTCCTCCGCTTTCTCCCCCCCCCCTCGGGCGGCTTTCCGCACCTGCTCCGTCACAGAGCGAGGAGTGGCGGAAATCGCCGAGGGACGCTTGGTGACCTTGGGGAGCCCGAAGCGGGGTCCGAGCGCCGCCGGGGGCCTCCTCCCCTTAGCGCGCGGACCCTCCCCGCCCGCCTCCTCCTCCTCCTCCTCCGGACCGGCGCATCTCGGCCGGCCGGCAGGAAGGAAGGAAGGAAGAGAGCGCTGCCCCGCCGCCCTTCGGCGCTCCGCGGCCGCCCCGCCCCCGGCCAAGCACCCCGCGGCCGGGGGGGACTAAAATGGCAGCGGAAGATAGCAAGGGGGGCGCCAGCAGCAGCGGCGGCGGCGGCGCCCGCTTGCGCAGCGCCTGAGTCCGGCTCGCCCTCCGGTCTCCAGCTCCACCTCCTGCTGCCGTCGCCGCGCCGTGGAGTCCCGGGTTCCACCGGGGTGCCAATGCGGCTGCCCGGTGGATTTCCCGCGCCCCCCGGGAAGGATTCTCTGGGTCCTTCGAGGCCGAGCGGTGCGGAGGAGAGCGGCGAGTGAGGGAGCCCTGGGGGTCGCCGCCGCCGCCCCGCGCAGGAAGCAGAGGGTGGTGGTCGCGGCCGCCCCTCGCCCAAGGTGAGCGGGAGGAGGCTGGAGGTGGTGATGGGGGGAAGGTTTCGGGGAGGGGGGCGGCGGCTCTCGGCTTCCTTCGGCTGCTTCTCTGCGGGTCGAAGCCGGCCGGTTCCAGCGGTTGCCGGCGATGGAGCGGCGCGGCTTCCCCTCCGAAGGCTGCAGAGCTGGACTTCAGTTCAGCGCGCGGGAGGGGAGGGGCTGGGCCGGCTGGGATTTGGAAGGGAGACCCCGGGGAAATCCCGGGACAGTGGCGCTAGTGCTGGACCAGACAGAAGGCCCGGACACATTTTTCCCCTTCTTCCCCTTGCTGGAGGGGTTGGGCTCGGCTTCGTAATTTCTCGCAGGTTGTCGATGTCGGCTGCAGCCCCCCCCCTCCGGCGCCCTTTGGGGGAGCCTTACAGATTAACAGAGTTGGAAGGGACCTTGGAGGTCATCTAGTCCAACCCCCACCCAAGCAGGAGACCCTACACCATTTCTGACAAATTGCAGTCCAGTCTCTTCTTGAAAGCCTCCAGTAGTGAAGCTCCCACAACTTCCGAAGGCAACTTCTGTTCCATGGGTGGATTGTTCTCACTGTCTGGAAATTTCTCCTTATTCCTAGTTGGAATCTCTCCTTGGTCAGTTCCCATCCATCCTTCCTTGTCTAATGGATGCAGCTATGTGGGATTGGAAACCCAAAGAGGGGAGGGGGGCAAGGTGCAAGGAGGGGTTTGGCGCCAGGCTCTGGGATGCCTTTCCAGAAAGAGCTTCCCTTGGAACAATTTGCCTTCAAGAAGTTGTAGGGGGCTCCATCACTGAAGATTGTAAAGAGACTGCGCAGCCATTTGTCTGAAATGGTATATAGCCATGATGGTGAAGCTATCTCTCCAGGCACGCAGGCCCTCGTCCAAGCTCAGCTCCACCGCACCGCACGCGCCACCTCACCTAGGAGCCGAGGTGGCGCAGTGGTTAGGGTGCAGTACTGCAGGCCACTTCAGCTGACTGTTATCTGCAGTTCGGCGGTTCAAATCCCACCCGGCTCAAGGTTGACTCAGCCTTCCATCCTTCCGAGGTGGGTGAAATGAGGACCCAGATTGTTGTTGGGGGCAATATGCTGACTCTGTAAACCGCTTAGAGAGGGCTGAAAGCCCTATGAAGCGGTATATAAGTCTAACTGCTATTGCTATTGGTCAGCTGATTTTCAGGTCTGCCATGCAGAGCGAAACAGGGCGCAGGTGCGGGGAGCAGGGAAAGCAGGGGTCCCGCATGCATGCATGGGGGGGGGGTAATCACACATGCATTGCATTATGGGTGGGGGCGCGCCTGCACATACTTTCCGCATGCAAAGACAAAAAAGTTAGCCATCACTTGTATATAGGGTCTTCTGCCTGTGCGGCGGGTTGGACCAGAAGGTCCCTTCCACCTCTATTCCGATTAGCTTCCAGGTGCAGAAGTAGGAGACTGACCTGCCTGCAGCAAGGCAATCGTAGGAAAGGATGCGGTTGCTTTGAAAAGTCAAGGCTGCTTGGAGCCTTGGCTGGTTGGAGGCTCATTTAAGAATTGGAAGTGGAGCCCTGCAAGGTCAGGTTGCTTAGGATTTGGATGGGTTTGTGAGTGGATAACCTCCTGGAACTAAGCTTGTCCAACTGGAAAGATTATACATTGAGCTCAATACTCTGGTTCCCTGAAAACAAGACCTCCCCCAGATAATAAGCCCAATCGGACTTTTGAGCGTATGCGCTAAAATAAGCCCTCCCCCCAAAATAAGCCCTCCCTGAAAATATTGCAACACAGCAGCAGCCATGAGGTGACCACACTCGTTGCTTCCTGCACCTCAAAAATAATAAGACCCCCCCCCCCCGAAAATAATACCAAGCACTTATTTCGGGGGTCAAAAGAAAATAAGACCCTGTCTTATTTTCGGGGAAACCCAGTAGTAGAAAAGACTTTGTGAATTGACCCCCTATTTTTAAAAGTTTTCTATTTTTTATTTTATATTTTTACAAACCTATTAAGATGTGAACAGTGTGGCATCTGAATGTCATACCTTCTAATAGAAATAAAACATTAGTCATAGTTATTACTTTCAACCAACTAATATATTTCTAATGGTAATATATATTTATATAAAGTTGCAGTTTGTCATTATTCGATTATTCCAAGTTTTTCTCTTATTTTATTACATATAAGTGTATACACTAATATTCCCCTTTTCTCTTATTTCTATTGCTTATTCTAACTTTTAATTGTGTCATCCTTTGTTAAAAAAAGCTTTTACTTTCTATCCTACCTAATTTCTAATCATGTCATCTACCTACAAAAAAAAAAGGGAAAGGAAAGAGAGGAAATGAGAAGCAAAGCAAAACAATACCAAAAGCGAAAAATCATCTATCATCTCTTGCTCACTTCTATACTTTAATTGCTATGGTTTTTTTTCTTCCTTTTTGACTTGTCTCATATTCCTCTCTAAGATCTTTATCTTTTTCTACATCTGCTTCTTGGCTGTTCAGTCTGAGTATTTTTGCACCCTCTACCCTTCTCCACTGCCTAGTTTCCAGAATTTCTGCCCAGGCCCCTATCTCCCTTTCAAAGGTATCCTCCTGTATCTCCAATTCTCTTTTTGACTCTCTTGATATATTTCCTCCCTGGTTTAATTCACCAGTCAATGTTATTTTCTTCGTTGTCTCCTCATCTTCTTTGACCTCTTTTTCTGGTTTATGATCTACATCAGTGGTAGTCAACCTGGTCCCTACTGCCCACTAGTGGGGGTTCCAGCTTTCATGGTGGGCGGTAGGAGTTTGCTGTAACTCTGCTTTATAAATTGTATAAAGTAAAGTTACTTCCCTACTTTATAAATCACCATTACTGTGGAACCGGTGGGTGGTTAGAAAATTTTACTACTAACAGAGATACAAAAGTGGGCGGTAGGTATAAAAAGGTTGACTACCCCTGATCTACATGAATCTTGAATTAATGAGCGAAATAAAGTGGCATGGTGGTGAAGGGTCAGTAAACTGTTTAACTGTTTATTTCATTTGTATGCCGCCCTTTTCCCCCGAGGGGGACTCAGGGCGGCTCACAACTCAAAACAAGGGAAGGGGGGATACAAACAATTTGACAAACAACACAACAATACATAATTTAAAAGCGCAACAATCATACCATTCGAGATAGGGGCAACGGTTCTTTAGCCCCAGGCCTGTCGGAACAGCCAGGTTTTAAGGGCTTTGCGGAAGGCCTGGAGGGTGGTGAGGGTTTGAATCTCCACGGGGAGTTCGTTCCAGAGGGTCGGAGCAGCCACAGAGAAGGCTCTCCTCCGGGTAGTTGCCAGTCGACACTGGCCAGCGGATGGAATTCGGAGGAGGCCTAGTCTGTGGGATCTAATCGGTCTGGTGGAGGTAATTGGCAGCAGGCGGTTCAAAGTCTAATGTCAGATTCATAAGTTCTCTGCACTATTTGCAACCAGCTACATATCTCTTTCAGCCCAGTCTACCTTACAGAGTTGTTGAGTTGATGACCGAAAGGGAAATCCTCATCTAAGCTTCCTCTTGTTCTGGAGAAAAGAGGTGCTATAACTTTAATGAATATATTAAATGGATAGCCCAGCACACTGGGTTGGTAGAATATGGTAAGATCATGAGGGACTCAGTGGCTAAGATGCTGAGCTTGTCAATCAGAAAGGTCGGCAGTTCGAATCCCTAGCGCCACGTAATGGAGTGAGCTCCCGTTACTTGTCCCAGCTTCTGCCAACCTAGCAGTTCGAAAGCATGTAAAAGTGCAAGTAGAAAAATAGAAACCACCTTTGGTGGGAAGGTAACAGTGCTCCGTGCGTCTTCGGTGTTTAGTCATGCCAGTCACATGACCATGGAGACGTCTTCGGATAGCGCTGGCTCTTCGGCTTTGCAACGGAGATGTGTACCGGCTCCTAGAGTCGGGAACAACTAGCACATATGTGCGAGGGAAACCTTTAGCTAGAAGTTCATGCAGGCAGTTTTCAAGCAGGATATGGGGCCTTACACTGGAGACCAGAGTGAGTTTCTTCAGTTGTGTCTCCACAGATGCCAACTCCTGCCTATCCCAGAGCATACTCTCCTGCAAGGTACGATAGATGGGGCTAGCTGGAGGACCCAAAGGTGCTTTTTCAAGAGGCAACTGGATTTTCTGGGGTTTTTTTTCCCTATGAGATGTTTTGCTTCTCATCCAAGAAGCTTCTTCAGGTCTGATTCTTTCATTGAGGAGTGTATCTCAAAGTGTATCTCTCCACATTAACATTTCCTCTTTTTTATATCTCCTCCTTTCTAACTTCTGTTTCTATTGCCTAGTCATTGGTAGAACATATCCCACGTCAAGAAATATTCAGTCTCTTCTTTACCCTTAATAATGAGTTTTAATCTGTCCATTTCTGCGCATTCTCATATTTTCTTAATTACACTCTCATCTGACGGTACTTCATCATTTTTCCATTGTTGCGCAAATACAATTCTAGCTGCAGTTAATATATAGTGACAACAATTAATCAGTGGAAGAGATTGTGGGTGCTTCATCACTGGAGGTTTTAAAGAAGAGACAGGACAGTGACTTGCCTATAATGATACAGGGCCGTGATGACTAAGCTATGGCATGTGAGCCATTGCCCAGCTCAGGTCTATCGCGTATGCGCCCCCCCGCATCGGGTGTCTGCCATGCATGCGGGAGTCATGTGCGCATGCACAGGGTGGTGGTGTGCCCCCCCCCGCACCCCATTTTTGGTCCCAGGAGGCATTAGGGAGGCCTGCTATGCCCAAAACAGGTTGCAGGGAGTGTGGTGAGCCACCCGGATGGCCCGTTTTTGGTCCCAGGAGGCTTTGGGAAGGCCTGCTAGGCCCATAATGGGCCGCAGTGGGGGTGCATGTGCATGTGCAAGGAGATGGGGGAGCACGAGGGGTTTGTGCTCACATGCACAGGGGGGAGAGGCCCACATGTGTGCGTCATGCATGCATTGCATTATGGGTGTGGGCACGCACAGGCGTGCTGTCTCGTACGTAGACACATTTTCAGCACGTGAGGACGTAAAGGTTAGCCATCACTGATATAGGGTCTCCTGCTTGAGCTAGAAGACCTCCAAGAGGTCTTGAGAGACCGCCTGCTGCCAATTACCTCCCAAAGACCCATTAGATCACACAGGGTTAGCCTCCTCCGGGTTCCATCTACTAGCCAATGCCACCCTACTACCCGGGGGAGGGCCTTCTCTGTGGCAGCTCCGGCCCTCTGGAACGAACTCCCCGCAGGGATTTGGACCCTCACCTCTCTCCAGGCCTTCCGAAAAGCCGTCAAAACCTGGCTTTGCCGGCAGGCCTGGGATTGATGAATTCCCTCCACTCTCGACTTGTATGGTTGCGTGATTCTTGCTTATTTTAATTATCTGTATTCTGTTTTATGTTCCCCCTTTTCCTTTTTTGAATTGTTCGCCGCCCTGAGTCCTTCCTGGAGAAGGGCGGCATACAAATAATAAAATTCAATTCAATTCAAGGTCCCTTCCAGCTCTATTCTGATTGTTTGTTTGTTTGTTTGATTGATTGATATGTAAAACCAGATACACAGTCTTTTTGTCATATGGAAAAGAAACATTTTCATTGTTTCTTGCAGGCAAAGGTAAAAAAGATGAGACACAAACCACTCTCTAGAATTAGGTCTAATCTTAGTTAGAGGAAACTTAGGCTGTCGTCGTTCCTGTTCCTATGGAACTTTTTCAGATCAGGGTGTCTGTTGGCTGATCAAAGAGTTGGCCACGATTGTGGAAGGCCCTCTCACAGCCACCATCCTGACACCCCAGGACCACTTGTTTGCTTGACCCTTTCCCTCCCCGCTAATTAAATTGACCATGGTTGACACCGGCCCTCTGGTTAAAAGCCATAATCAATACTTCTGGAGCATGGAATGTATTCTTACTTGCTTAAGGAGCCAGCGATAAGGCCTCTAATGAAAACTCTCAGAGGTTCTTTGCAATTCTAGGTCAAGAAAATTCTATTTGGGGATTGAGCAAATTGAGCAAATGCTGACCTTGCCGTTCTAGAAGCTGATTATCTGAGCTCATTCTAATCAGGGTTTCCACTGGGAGATGGTAATTTGGTGCCTTGGGTGGATGATCTGTGTTAAAACTGGGCGAGGGAAGTGAAGCCCTACACATTCTCCAGGATCTCTCATCAGCTTTTGGTACCATCAAATATGGTCTATTTCTGTGAAGGCGCTGAACAGAACAGAATAACCGAGATGGAAGGAACCTTAGAGGTCTTCTAGTCCAACCCCCTGCTTGAAAAGTTGATATGATGCCACCAATGACAGAGGAGTGTGTGTGTGTGTGTGTGTGTGTGTGTGTGTGTGTGTGTGCAGGGAGGGGGAGGGAGGGAGAGGGGGGGAGTGAATAGCAAAATAAGAGAGTAGGAATGGGACCTTAGAAGTTTTCTAGTCCAGCCCCCTGCTCAGGCAGGAGACCCTATACAATTTCAGGCAAATGGTTATCGAATCTCTTCTTAAAAACGTCTAGTGTTGGAGCATTCACAACTTCTGGTGGCAAGTTGTTCCATTGATTAATTGTTCTCACTGTCAGGAAATTTCTCCTTAGTTCTAAGTTGCTTCTCTCCTTGATTAGTTTCCATCCATTGCTTTTTTGTCCTACCCTCAGGTGCTTTGAAGAATAGCTTGATTCCCACTTCTTCGTGGCAGCCCCTGAGATATTGGAACACTACTATCATGTCTCCCCCAGTCCTTCTTTTCATTAAATTGGACAAATGGGCTATAAACATGCATGGGGATGTGATGGGAAATAGGGAGGGAGGAATGACTGCTTGATGAAGAGCAGAGAAGTACAGAACCAGCTTTGCCCATAGTCAAGGCCAAGCACCCTGAGAATGGAATGTGGATTGCCCCAAGCATCTCCGTGATTCTCAAAACACCTATGTGGCTCTTCATTGGCTGAAGATGAACTGGTCATGGGGAGAGGGCTGGGATGAGGAGAAAAAATTGTAACCTTTTGCATGGGAAACTTACTTCTAGCCTGATTTTACTGCAACCAACAATCTTTAGTAAAAGAACCTATCACTTCAGTCAAATGGAGTCGAGGGTTCTTTCTTTCCTCGAGGATCTGATGGGGGCAGGTCTTTCCCCTGTTTAGAAAAATGGCAAAAATACATCTCTTCTACCCAAGTTTTAACTGTTCATTGGTTTCATGAGATTGATTTTAATTTTCTTTTTAATTTATCTTGATTGATCAATTTTACTGGTAGGTATCAAGCAGAAGGGCAGGACACTGGAGGCAAAAACATATGAAGAACAGTTGCAGGAACTGGGCATGTCTAGTTTAATGAAAAGAAGGACTAGGGGAGACATGGTAGCAGTCTTCCAATATCTCAGGGGCTGCTACAAAGAAGAGGGAGTCAAGCTATTCTCCAAAGCAACTGAAGGCAGGACAAGAAGCAATGGGTGGAAACTAATCAAGGAGAGAAGCATGCTAGAACTAAGGAGAATTTTCCTGAAAGTTAGAACAATTAATCAGTGGAACAAAAGTTGCCTTCAGAAGTTGTGAATGCCCCAACACTGGAAGTTTTTAAGAAGATGTTGGATAACCATTTGCCTGAAATTGTATAGGGTTTCCTGCCTGAGCTGGTTGGACTAGAAAACTTCTAAGGTCCCTTCCAACTCTATCATTCTATTCTATTCTATTCCATTCCATTCCATTCCATTCCATTCCATTTATACTACAATATAAAAATAATAATAAAATAAAAATAAAATCAATCTCATGAAACCATGAGATGCTCTTTTCATGTCCCAAATTTGGTTTTGGCCCCCGGGATTTCCCAGTGTCTCTAATCAAACTCTTATTCAGCTCTTATCCAACTCCAACTCTTACTCTGCTTGATTCTTTTCAAGATCTATAAACATCAACCAGGTAGTCAAATTCATGTGCTGTGTACTTTCTCTCACTCTCTTGCTCAAGATAATTTTTTTTTAACATGCCTTACATTTCTGAATTGCTAGAATGAATATAGGAGAGTTGCAGAGATGCCTCTTCTATTTGAAGTTAACAAGTTTATTTAATGGAAGTGTCTCCCCCCTTGTACATGGAATTGCATAGCATGGTTTGAAAGGAGGAACCTGGGCTTCAACATCTGCTCAGAGAGCCCCAGATGTCAAGGATTCCGCTAGCTCCCGAATTTCTGACTGGTGTTTGCATCACGCAGCATTGATTTGCAGTCAACAAGGATCTATGATGAAGCCTTGTGTGGCCTCCTGAGGCTATTCTGTTCCAGTATTTTGGGAAAATACAAAGACCTGAAAAAAGTGTTTACTAGAAACATGAGTACACAAAGAGAAAGAAAAAGGGCAGTCACCCATTGCAGTCTTTTATTATTTGCAAGGCATGAATGGTTCCAAAGAAATTGCAATTCTGTAAGCTACCTGGCTCAGTGGCTTGGGGAAACAGTTTATTTGCCACAGATGGATGAGCAGCAGTCTGTTTTCAATGTGCAACTGAAGCTAACACAGAATTGGCAAATCATGTCTGTAAAGAGAGACTGACTTTTTTTTAGGTGTTTCCCTTGTGCCAGAGAGCAAAGTAGTCTTCCTTGAGTCGAAATGGGTTCCTTGTGCTTCGTGTTGGTGTCCGTGACCCGTCAAAAGCGCGGAGGACAAAATCGCGCTCGACGAAAGCGCGCATGTGACGACATCACAGCGCGACGGAAAAAATTAAAAATTGAAATAAAATTAAAATTAAAGCAAGCCGATTCACATAAAGGTAAGGGTTAGGGTTAGGGTTAGGTTAAGGGTTAGGGTTAGGTTTAGAGCGTTAGTGTTAGGTTTAGCGTTAGGTTAAGGGTTAGCGTTAGGTTTAGCGTTAGATTTAGGGTTAGGTTTGGGGGGGTTAGGGTAAGGTTTTAGCTTTATTTTTACATTTTTCGATCACAGCGCAATGGTTTCGTCGCGCTGTGATGACGTCAAATGTGCGCTTTCATCGAGCGCGATTTTGTCCTCTGCGATTTTGTGGTGGAACCTTGGTGTCCATGCCGTGTTCAAATGGTCACTCATGCCCTCATCACCTCAAGACTGGATTACTGTAACACGCTCTACATGGGGCTGCCCTTGAAGAGTGTTCGAAGACTACAGTTGGTCCAGAATGCAGCCGCGCGAGCGATACTGGGTGTACCTAGATACACCCATGTTACACCCATCCTCCGCGAGCTGCACTGGCTCCCTATTGGTCTCCGAACGCGCTTCAAGGTGCTAGTCGTTACTTTTAAAGCCCTACATGGTTTAGGACCTGGCTACCTGAGAGACCACCTTCTGCCACATACCTCCCAACAACCAATAAGATCTCACAGGTTGGGCCTCCTCCGGGTGCCGTCGGCCGGACAATGCCGGCTGGCGGCCCCTCGGGGGAGGGCCTTCTCTGCTGCTGCGCTGGTCCTGTGGAATGATCTACCTGTAGAGATCCGGACCCTTCCCACTCTCTCGGCCTTCTGAAAAGCCACCAATACCTGGCTGTTCCGGCAGGCCTGGGGCTGTTGATTAATGTCCAGCCCCACTTAGATAGAATGGATGGTGTGTAATTTTAACAACTGTATTTTTATTTTTGAATTTTTAAATGTTTTATCTTGCTCTGTAAGCCGCCCAGAGTCCCACGGGATTGGGCGGCATACAAATTCTATTAAATTCTAAATTCTAAAATTCTAAATTCTTAGCAATCATACAGATGGGCCAACTGGCCTCTCCAGATGTTCCTTTTGACTTTTCAGCCTACCACACAGCTTCCCATTTAAGTACTGCCTTGTTCGGATGTTTGGTATTAGCTAAGAGTTTGCTTCCTGCTGAGAAGCAGGACTCCAGAGCAAGTGGGGTGGATAAAAGTAACTTGTGGAGAAAAGCTTTGATTCCCTTGGCATCTTTGTAACGACTGGTTTGCTAGTTTTAGCCAAACATTGGAATGCCGTGATTGTCGCATCCTCCCAGAGGAAGGTAGGACTGGGATGGCCAGGTGGATAGCGGAAGCAGAGCAAGGAGGTAGATCTTGCAGGAGAGCCCCAGGTGTCACTTTCCTTGATCTTCTGCTGGGGCTTCAGACCTGAGAAGGGTTGGGGTCAACCCCTATGGAAGAAATCCCATGGCAGATCTTTTGTGTTGTTCCTGTGGATCCTGGAATAAAAAAAAACCTTGGATTGACAAAGATTTGTTGGGGTGTTGGCTGGAGTGAGCTTTAACTTGCTTGTTGCTCTTGAGAGAGAGATAATGGGGATGAGGAGAGATTCTGCCTGACTTCGATTTATACTGAGTCTCTAGGGAGAATGTTTCCTGATCCAGGTAGAGATATAGCTGGCTACCATCCAGAGACTGAAGTTGCAAGAGGTTTGTAAAAGGATTGGGGTGTCAAGATTCCAAATAGCACCCAAAATTAAATCAAAGTCCAAGGCAAAGTATTGCTCAAAGTTCCAATTTATTAAGAGAGCCATGTTGGCACATCTGGGAAAACCCGAATCTGAAAACTTCCCAGTCCCCCCCCCCCCCCCGTTGAAAGTTCAAGATCTTCCCCCACACCCACAAGTCCATCACAAGGTCCAATCTTCCACTGCCATGCTGGCAGTTCCACCCATCCAGGTCCGGTCAGGTGCAGAGGTGCAGAGATAAAGGATGACCTTGGCTTTCTAGAAGGAATTTTGTTTTGGCTACATATCATCTCACTCCATGCAATCCCCCCTCCCATTTTCCCATAATAGAAAAGGCATAGTAGAATAATAGAAAGTGTGGCAGCCCAAAGATCCAAAAGGAATATGGCTGCAGGCCTGACATGGGTCTTCAGTCTTGGGATTGCAGTTGCCATCTTGATTTGGTTTTATTCCTTCTCCGCCTTTTTAGCTTCCACTCCTGCCTGTTGTTTAGTCCCCTTGGAAGTTACCTGCTTAAAGTCTTTTTTTTTTAAACCAATGTCTTCCAACCTCAGCAACTTTAAGATGGTGGACTTCAAGTCCCAGAATTTCTCAATCTTCTTTAAGAAAACAATGGCTTCCAAAAAATGAGACGTGGAAAAGAGAAATAGCTTTAAGAAGAGATGGGAAAGTTTAGCAAAGGAATCATGCGAGGACCTCCGGAGAAATTGAGTGTTGAGGTGCTGATATTCAATGCAGAATCAACGAAGACCCTAGGGAAAGGGTGAGGTTTTTGTTGTGTGATTATTATCTTGACTTTTTGATGTGTAGCCTGCAGGTACTGTTGTGTGTCAAATGTATATGGGGAGGGATTGAGACAGAGATTTCTTTTTAAGTTTTGCAGATGTTCAGTGGGTGTTTGTGTTAGAAATTGTTTTGGTTCCATTTGAGTCATTGTGTACGTGAAAAATCGTGTGTCATCCAGACTGGAAACGGACACCCACATACTTAAGAGTGAGCACTCTATTTTACTTATCTTGTATATTCAAGCAGAAGTAATTTGGAGATCTTTGTTTCCTGTTTTAATTTGTCAAAGTGTGTGATTTGAGGAGTGGGGGGTTAATTTATCAAATGATTGTCTGTGAAAGAAATATGAATGGTGCCCCCTAACTGCTAAGTTAATGAAAACTTAAGTTAATTATTACTCAGTTCTACAAGCCCGGACTACAATGCAATTGGAGTCAGGTTGTATATGCTATTGGGAAATCAAATACACAGAATAGTCTGATTGGCTGGAAAATTTCAGACACTGCTATAAATTACATCTGTGACCTTCAGAAGTTAATTCTGTACAGCTGAATAATTTTACTTGCACCGTTACAAAAATGCAGTCAATTTCCATTGTTCCCTCTGGGTTGGTTAAGAATGAAGCAATTGTATTCTGCAGGATCATAAACTCTGATCACAACTGCAGGAAAACTGCCCATTCTACTTTTTGCTTCACAAGATTTGATCAAGCAGAAAAGCTAGAAATTTGGGGTAGGGAAGCAAATTCCTAAAACCTCCCTTTTTTGGAAGCTGAATCTGGTTCCTAATCTTAAATTTTTGTGATGAACATACGTCATTAAAACTGTAGTAGAAATGCACCAAAAGAGAACAGTTTGAGCTAGGTGCATTTTCAGACAGCTTATTAACTGACATTAGATTGCATTGCATTGTAACTCTGTTGTGACCTTGATAAGCAATCTAAAAATTGTCAGAGTTTGTTGCATAAATTCAAATCCAGAAGCACACACAGATAACTGATGCAGCAGGATTCATTAACTTCTTTATATACATAGTAATAGATGAATAAATGTACAATACCAACAGGTGGTTCTTCCAAATAAACACAAGGCAGGAGAGTTACAGGCAAACACAAGCAGTTAGTTTCATTTCAGCAAACAAGCCCAGGCAGACTGCTAGTTTACTTCTCAGAGCAGCAGACTGCTTAAGTTTCTGTTTCAATTCTCTGCTCAGATCTGTTTAAGCTCCCATTGGCTGACTTAGTTGCTATGCCTATTCATTGGCTGACCTTGTTCCCATGTCTCTCCCAGTCATGAATATTTTAACAAAAATTAAATGCATTGTAGTACCGTCATTCAAATCAACAGTTTAGTGGAAATCTCTATCACGGGCTCCAGAGGGTTCAAAAATAGTCAAGACGGAGCCACATCCACGTAATAAAAGATCTAGTCTTGGATCACATGGTCAAATATGACTTTTTGACTTTTCCTTGCAAATAAGCCTACCTAACTGTATATAATAGCTTTCTAGTGAGAGATATACACATTAATCCAAAGGAATTCCTAAATCCCTTAAAATTCAGCATAGGAGCCTTTTTTTTAGCATTTCATTTTGGTTTTTCTTTTACCCTAACAGAAGGAGCCAAGGAACAGTCAAGAAATCTGTACCTGCTAATTTAGCTATTGCAGCCATTTATCTTGAAATGTTGTGACATTCCAACACAATGAAATGTCATTATAGCATATGTTATTATAATAAAAGATAATGATGTTTTTTTAGGGTTCCTCTAATTATCTTTCAAACAGTACGGCATTTAGTATGGCATACTGTGTGTGTGTGTGTGTGTGTGCGCGCGTGCAATTCCAGGTGGACCTTTCTGAGTTTCAGTGGAATTAAACATTGGCCATTTCAAGTTCTGAGATGGATGGATGGATGGATGGATGGATGGACGGACGGACAAACTAATCAGCAGTTGTTGCCAGTATTAAAGCAAACTTCGTCATGTACTTTTTGTTGATTAATTTTTATGTATTTATTTATATCCCACCTTTATTATTTTTTACAAATAATTCAAGGCAGTGATCATACCTTCTCCTTCCTTCTTCTATTTTCCCCAGAACAACAACCCTATGAGGTGAATTGGGCCGACATGGAGTGACCAGCCCAAAGTCACCCAGTCAGCTTTCATGCCTAAGGCAGTACTAGAACTGACGATTTCCTGGTTTCTAGGCTCATACCTTTAGCACTAGACCAAACTATGATGTTGAAATGTGTTTGAATATTAGTAGCTCGGGTTCAGCCGGACCAGTAGTAACTTGGTGTCCCCAAACCGGTTCTCTCGGCAGCACCATAAGTGCCACCATCTTGTTTTTGCCTTTTGCGCATGCACAGAGCAAGTCACGGTGCATCCCTGAGCAAACCGGCTGTAATGGCAGTCGGAACCTACCCCTGCTTGGGTTGGTAGTTAGGCTTTTGCTTTGAGCTCTGTGCTTAGCAATTTGACTGCAAATATTTAATCACCATTCGATGAGACATCGTCGGTGCGTTTTGACGAGCACACTTCAAAACACACTGATGATGTCTCCTCGAATGGCGATGAAACATTTGCAACCAAACTGTCAAGCTCTGAGCTCAAGCCAACAGCCTGACTATGATATGATGTTCATACTTCTGTTGTAAAATGCATAGATCTTATCCCACAGTGGCTTGACCAATGAAAGTTTAAAACTTCTTGTCCTACAAATCAAGGTACGGACCTCAGTTGCAGGTCATTAAACTTTTGTTTTTTCTTTCCATCCAGTAATTTTTTTATTCTAAGAAACTACATGGACATATCCCTGTAGCTTTCTTGGCAGGATATTTCAAAAATGGTTTGTCCTTGCCTCCTTCCTTGGGCTGAGGCAAGATGACTGGTCCAAGATCACCCTTTGTGTTTAAGGTGGGACTAGAACTCATGGTATCCAAGTTTCTAGTGTGATGCTTCAATCAATGCACCACACTTGGTCTCTAAATCATAATTAATGTGGTCTTAATGAAAAGGGAAATTTTCCTCTGTCAGTCATTATGTTTCTGCTTCCTTCTGTTTTTGCTTCTGCATTATAGGGTGTTTTATTACAAAAGAGTGAAAACTTCCAATGAGGGTTATTATGCTTGGCCCCAAACCAAAAGAATTTCTATCACTACTGCCAGCAACATGGTTATTTTTTTTTTCATTATGGAAATGAAGTTTTTCCTACTGTGTCTACTGCTTGTTGACTTTCAAATTGTTCGAGAATTAAAACATTCTGTTAGGCTTATTTTGGGAAAAGAAGGTGATTGGGAGGAGAGAATGGCTTTAGATGTATAAAGCACAGATCAAACATGTGTATTGAAATCAGGATTTTTTTTTTCTTTGCCAGGAGCATATTTGGAATTAACCAGATTAGCCTGCAAACTGTTGCAAAAGTCATTTTCAAATGCTTGGGTTTAATCATTACACTTTTGATTTATAGCGCTGTGTTTCATTTTCTCCCTAAAACATGACCGGCTGGGGAAATTCTGGGAGTTGAACTTCACATGTCTTAAAAGTTGCCGAGGTTGGAAAACCTTGTCCTAGTACTCTGATGGCTAACCTTTTTCTCTTCATATGCCGAAATCGTGCATGTGCATGCTATTGTGCGCACATGCGCACAGCCACAATGCAATACGCCCCCTGTACATGTGCACGTGAGACCCCTCCCCCGTACACCCTCTCGGCCTTCTGCACCATGGGGGGGGCGTTTTTGCTTTTTTCGAGCCTCCGGGAGGCTGAAAACTGCCTCCCCTGGGCTCTGGATGCTCTCCCTGAAGCCTCCTGGCACCAAAAATGGAGCACAGGAGGTGCATGTGCACCTGTGCATGTGCATGGAACCCCCGCGCATCTCCCACATGCAGAACACACCCAAAAATCAGCTGGTTGGTGGGCAAGCTTGGATGTGGCTTGCATGCCTGCAGAGAGGGCTCCACATGCCATCTGTGGCACACATGCCATAGGTTTGCCATCATGGCCCTAGTACAGGGGTGTCAGACTCGTGCCCGCGATCCATATGCGTCATGCTCTGGCCACGCCCCCACCCCCAGTTTAGTGAAGGGGGGAAAGTTGGGCTATGTCAATTGACGACAATGTGTCATCACGAGTTTGACAACTCTGCCGTAGTAGAAAGTCTCTGTGTTGATCAGTTTGGTGAACTGTGAAAAGGGCGGATGTGAGAGTTAGATTAGATCCAAGTAAGGAGTGTCGGGAATTGGAGAGGTGGATTACTGATTGATTGCTCTTCTGCTAGCAGCTAGAGAAAGCTGGTTTGCTAGGAACATCAACATAAATGTGCTCTCATCCAGATCAGATGAAGCGATAGCAATAGCATTTAGACTTATATACCGCTTTACAGTGCTTCACAGCCCCTCTCTAAGCGGTTTACACAGTCCGCATATTGCCCCCAACAATCTGGGTCCTTGTTTTACCAACCTCAGAAGGATGGAAGGCTGAGTCAACCTTGAGCCTTGAGGTTAGGATTGAAAAAAATCGAACTCCTGGCAATGAGAGCAAAATTAGCCTGCAATACTGCATTCTAAACACTGTGCCACCACGGCTCGTCCAATTGAAAGAGTTTCATAAAAGATCACATGAAATCCAAACTCAACCAAGCCAGCCCAAACTACATTTCAGTTCAGCATGTTGTTTGACTTACTCCAACATTGAAACTGATTCAGCAAACCACGTTTAAACTTAGGCTAGGGGAAAGTATGAACCCAGCCACTATCTAAATTGATTGGGTAATAATAATAATACCGCTATCACTTTGGAATGAGCCTGATAGAAAAGAGCAAATGTTTGAGCAGGCAAGAATAGGATTGATTAAAGTTAATGGCGAGCTCTCATTGTAGCTAACAAAATTTAAAAACCACAAACAGAAAGTTAAAAATGCAGAGTAAAACTAGCTAAAGACTATTTTATATGGCCATAAACAGCATCTTAATTTGGATTTGTCCCATTCAGATTAAGGCTGAGTTCTAGAGTATGTAAAATAAAATTTAAAGTTATTTTGAACAAATAAAATAAAATAAACCCTCAGCTATAATAAATTCTTCTCCCGGATAGACTTGTTAAAACCACAGGCTCTTGCCAATGACTGTAGGATATTTTTTGATATTTTATTAAATATTGTTACTGCATTGCTGTTACCTGGATTTATATTGTACATTTTTGTAGATATGTTTGCAATGAGACTGACAGATAGATATAAACATACAACGATTCATAGAGAACATGAGAATTTCCCTATAGTGGGCTATATATTTTCCTCCTGGTTTTTAATGAGTGAAAATTCTCTTTTGCGTTCAATTGTTGAGGTTTTTTTTTTCCCCTGACTGTGGTTTTGATGACGCAAATAGGGATTCAGTTTTCCAATTCGGCTGTGGAGAAGAAAGTTTGAAAAGATGTTTAGATTTCCTAAACCTCAAAAAGGTTATCAAATCTTTCAAGTTATCCTAGGAAGACAAAGGACTGTGCCATGATGTCACTAAGCAAATCACACCAGTGATGTAGCATCATGACTTCTACCAGAGGCTGTGGAGACTTAGACTCTAGTGTAGCTTTAGAAGATGGTCCCCAAGAAACATTTTTCTAAGCCAGTAAAACCAAATATCAGAATGCATAATTCTATTATGGTGGATGTAAATATGGCTTCATTTTATGATGAAGTTTTTAATATCATTTTATATTGGGAGAAAGCAATAGGACAGTGGCTCTTATGAAATAGAAACAAACTTCATAGTTATATTTTATTTTATATTTTATTGCAGTCTTTACACTTGAAGCGTTTATAATATTCATTCATTCATTTCTACATTGCCCATCTCACCTAAGTCACTCTGGGTTCTTTACTATATATATATATATATATATTAAAGTCACAATCCCTATATATATATGTTATATTTATGCTGATAAATAAATAAAGGGAGACTAGTATAGATCTATTTCAAGCTATTTAGCTCTCATCAGCTAGCCATACCCTTACTGGGAATTGAACCTGGGCTGTATTACATATTAGGCAGTTATATTAGCCACTAAGCCACAGGCTCGCCTCCTTTATCAGCTAAGCCAGGGAAATAGGTATGTGACACAATAAATGCACACACACACACACACACACACACACACACACACACAAGCATACTGACAGGATCCAATCTTTGTATTAAGTCATACTGTTGTTTGGTTGGTTTTTAGTTTAGAAAATTGTGTGAACTTGGTCCATTATGGTTTACTCAAACTATTATTTAGCATTTAGTGCCAAGCAGCCTAGTTGGGATTTACTTTAAAAAAAAATTAACTCGGAAATATTCACAAGAGGGTATGTATGTGTAGGTCACAAAATGCAATTTAAACACACACACCCCACAACAAACTGTGATCTAGTATAATGCATGAAATGTAGCCTCCGTTTTGATATTGAAGGATACTCAGAGACAAAGAAAATGAAGGAAAGGATGCCACATATTTTTACGGTAAAGGTAAAGGTTCCTCTTGCGCATATGTGCTAGTCATTCCTGACTCTAGCTCATCTGCGTTTCAAAGCTGAAGAGCCAGTGCTGTGTTCTCATGTGGCCAGCATGACTAAACACCGAGTGGTTCCTATTTTTCTACCTGCATTTTTACATGCTTTCGAACTGCTAGGTTGGCAGAAGCTGGGACAGGTAATGGGAGCTCACTCTTGTTACGCGGCGCTAGGGATTCGAACCGCTGAACTGCTGACCTTTCTGATCGATAAGCTCAGCGTCTTAGCCACTGAGCCACCGCGTCCCCTCCATAAAAGATCTTTTATGGAGATCTTACTATCTTACCAGTAATTTGTACCCATGCTGGCAAAACTTGAGTTCTGATGCATGGAATCTAGCCAGGCTCAAATTTATTTAGAGGGCCGTCCCAATTTCTTGTGATTCTAAATATCCACTACAAAACAGCTTGCCTCTTTTCAGCAGATGGTTTACTGTGAAAACGCAATAAGGGAATATGTCATTTTAAAGGACAGATACCAACCTACTTCAGCTGGAAATTTGCAAGCTGCAAAGGACGGGCTTGTTTTAAACCATCTGGCCTTTGTTCCTTTTTGGGAATTTTGGTTTGTAGGTGGAAAGGTAGGCGTAGCTTTTTTTGAAAGGCAGAATTGTGGCTAGAAGGATCTCAGACTGCAGTTTATAAACAGGCAATCTAAATTAATCTGCACTTGCGTTTTCTGGCCTGCCAAACAGCTAGGACCAGCAATGAATGCTAACTCCATGCTGACAGCTAAATTGAACAGTATATATTGCATGGCAATCCAGACTAGAAGAATTAGATTAATTCCAGTTCCTCGCCGCCTCTGAGATTTTGCACGATATAAATATACCTCTGACTAAAAGGATTTTTTCTTCCTGATTATTTATGTTTTAAAATTCTGTGCAGACTGCCTCAATTGCATACCCTTTCATATTAAACACCATATCATACTTCAGAAGTGTTTCTCAACTTTGGCGACTTGGAGATGCGTGTACTTCAACCCCCAGAATTCCCCATCCAGCATGGAACTTGATGGCCACCTTATGCTGGGGGTGTCTACCAGTGAGGGAGGGGGGAAGCAATCAAGAAAACAAAAGCGTGCATGTAAAATGGAACAGAGGATTTGCAGCCCAAGTTTAAATTTGATTGACCCTCTGAAGATCTTTCTGCTTTATATTCACTCTAGTCCTAATAAAACCAATGTAATTTTGCAATAGATTTAAAGCGTGCTGCCCTGTTCCCCCTACATATGTCGAGAGTTCTACGGGAGTTTATTCAAACTCCCCAAACACGTCCTCAGAAAGCACCCCTATTTCGCAGGTTTGGACTCCAAGCTCAGAGTCACTGGGTAACAAGTCCAATGGGCACACACAATGTCCAGAAAAACAATCCATGATTCAAACAGGCCAGGATACACCGCACAAACACACAAGGCATGGAGCAACACTCAACTCCTCAGGACGGGGTACAGTAGGCAATGCAGTGCAGCCCTTCATGAGAGGCGAGGTTGCCTCCTCGTGAGTAGTCTAGCTGCCTGACGTTGTGCCTGTCCCCTCTCTGTTCTACGTGCCCTCGGATCAGGAGGAGGTGTGGACTCCACCTCCTCATTGCTAACAGGTGGCAGCTGCTCCCAGTCCTTGCCAGAAGCCTTCTGGCCAACTTCCTGCAGGTCGCCTCCCTCAGCCTGTCGCTGGTCCCATCAACCCAGCTGAGGCTAATCCAGGGGTCAGCAACCTTAAACATTCAAAGAGCCACAAAAGTCCTAACCAGATGCCCCCTGTTCAATTCTGAAGCCAACTAGAAGTCTGGTTCCTCCACCATAGAGTCTCCTCCTAGCGTGGCGTCCTTTTTCCTCTACCTGTCCTAACTGAAAGCCCTATCAATTGTGAAGCCAACTGGCGACAGTGAGACACAGCAGAGGAATGAAAGACCCACATGCGGCTCCAGAGCCGCAGGTTGATGATCCCTGGGCTAATCCAACAGGTTAGTATTCTCTGTGCCCCAATCCTGATCAATATTTGGCTCGATGCTTTCCTCTGCAGACTCAAACTTACCCTCCTCCTCTGAGCTCGCATCTGGAGAACATAAAGATGGAAGTAATCTAAAATTCCCTGATTACAATAGGATTGGGCAAGAAAAGGGTAAACTCACTTGTCAATTATTGTCTTGTTGAACTATACAGTTCAGAGCAAATTGAGTTGGAAGGAGATGAGTTGGAGGAGATCCCCACATTTGTTGCTGAAAGCAGGAGTTGCCCACTACAAGGCATAATGACATCATGGTTCAAACTGTGTGAAATATGTAATGGCATAATTTGTATAATGACCTCATGAGCTGTATGGCATCACTCTCCTTGTCCATAAGAGCAGAAAGTTGCTTTGAGTTTGTGGATTCATCACTTTTCCTTCTCGGGATGATGAGAAAAAGATGACACTATGTTTGAGGGTTGAAACCAGGATAAGTCTGACTGTTGATTGGACTTACCGTATTTTTCAGAGTATAAGAAGCACCTTTTTCTTTTAAAAAGGGGGGTAAAAATCTGGGTGCGTCTTATACACTGAATACAGCATTTTTAGCCTCCCAAAACACCGCCCCCTTTGCAAAAATGGCCATGCATAGCCTTTAGGAGGCTTCCAAAGTGCTCCTGGGGGCTGGGGAAAGCAAAAATGAGTGAAAAATGGGCTATTTTTTGCTCGTTTTTGCCCCTCCAAGCCCCCAAAAACACTCTACAAGCTTCCTAAAGGTTATGCATGCCCTTTTTTGACAAAAAAAACAGGCCTGTTTTTGTGAAACATGGGCCATTTTTGGGAGGTGCAAAAACTTTTTTTATGCAGAGTGCAAAAACTTTTTTTTTTAATTTGCCTCTTCAAAATCTTGGTGCGTCTTATACACGGGTGCGTCTTATACTGCAAAAATATGGTAGTTACCAATTCTGGTCTAACGTCTACAATTCTTTGTTCTGACATCAATTGATGTAATCAAGAGTTTGTTTTCCATTGCTGCCACCCATTGAACTCCATAACCATAACTGATCTGGGAATGTCTTTCCCCTACAAGCACCTGCACTCAGGTGTTATAAGAGGCACTTGGCATTGATGGTATCTGATTTCACTGGGTCACTGTTTAACTGAGTAGCTTTTCCAAAAGCTATTTTTAAAAAAAACCCTTTCTTAAGCAGTCAGCATGCAAAACCATCCTCATTTTGTTCCAGTGACTTTGACCAAAGGCAGTACTGTATTTCAGGAGAGGGATGGGAGAATGAATTCAAATCTGTCTCTTCACAGCCTTTGTAGCTGTACAGCCATGGTAAATTATGACCTGTCTCCAGCTCAGAATTTCAGTTCTTAGTCACTCGAACAAGAAGCAGCCCTCGAGTTGAGTTGAGGTTCTGAAGTATCTTCATGCATTTGGTGACAATACAGAAGTGATTTTGCATTTTGACTTCCCATTATAACCGTGGCATTTTCTGGTGGGCTTCCATTCTGAAAGCTATCTTGTTCTTTCTCAAGTGCAACCAAAGTCAGCCAGTTTTTGCCGCCTACTGTGATTTCTTGTGATTACGTGTGTGTGTGTGTGTGTGTGTGTGTGTGTGTGTGTGTGTGTGTGTGTGTAAGAGAGAGAGAGAGAGAGAGAGAGAGAGAGAGAGAGAGAGAGAGAGAGAGAGAGAGAGATATGGTATTCAGCAGGTTCTGACCAGTTGTGGAGAACTGGTAGTGGAAATTTTGAGTAGTTTGGAGAACAGGTAAATATCACCTCTGACTGGCCCCACCCCCATCTATTCTCTGCCCCTCGAGTTCCAGCTGATCAGGAGGGAATGGATATTTTACAGTATCCTTCCCCCGCCATGCCCACCAAGCCACACCCATCAAGCTGTGCCACACCCACTAAGCCACACCCACAGAACCAGTAGTAAAAAAATTTGAATCCCACCTTGTGTGTGTGTGTGTGTGTGTGTGTGTGTGTGTGCATGCGTGCGTGTGTGTGTGTGTAAAAGTAATGTAGGCATAAATATTCATAACTAGCAAATCTCAATGCCCTTCTCTTGCTAGTATCCTCAAGAACGAATTACTGTCTTAATAGAGAAAAAAAGGTATCGGGTTACATTGCCATTGAAATGCTGATAAGGTTTACCGAGAATTTCAATGTCGGCCTTTTTATGTGCCAGTTAGCACTCATTCCTTCTATGTTTCTATTCTGCTAGCACGCTCCCACGCATCCAAGAATTTATTTTGCTCACAGGAGCTCTGCCTGTCTTGTGCAACACACACACACAAAGAAATAGCAAGCTTTGATGACACCGGTGGCTACTATCTTTGCTTTGTTAACCTACACCCTGTGGGCATCCTTAACAAGGGAAGAAATCAACTATGATATATCTTTGATATAATCTCTTTGATTTGGAATTCTGGAAGTGGAAATTCACAAATCTTTAAAGTGGCCAAGCTTGAAAACCACTAATTTAGAGCAATGTTTGGGTAAAAGTTTCATCAACTTGCTGGGTTTAATTGTAACCTATTATGCCGATCGATTAAACGCAACAAGTTATAATAAGGAAACTTATTATACCAATCAAATGAGGGACGCGGTGGCTCAGTGGCTAAGACGCTGAGCTTGTCGTTCAGAAGGTCGGCAGTTCAGCGGTTCTAATCCCTAGCGCCGCATAATGGAGTGAGCTCCCGTTACTTGTTCCAGCTTTTGCCAACCTAGCAGTTCGAAAGCAAATAAAAAATGTAAGTAGAAAAATAGGGACCCCCTTTGGTGGGAAGGTAACTGCTATGTGTGCCTTCGGTGTTGAGTCATGCTGGCCACATGACCACGGAGATGTCTTTGGACAGCACTGGCTCTTTGGCTTAGAAATGGAGATGAGCACCGCCCCCTAGAGCCAGAAACGATTAGCATGCATGTGTGGGGATGGGGGGGAACCTTTACCTTACTATACCGATCGAAGGCTAAATGGCAAGCGCATGATATATTTTGTCCCTGCTGCACGTAGAACGCCTAACAAATTTCAAGATTTAGATAAACACCCAACTTGGGGACTCTTCCTGTTCCTGGTCTCTGTCCTTCTGCTTTTGCAGACTTTGGAAATTGGTATTTTCTAATAGAAAAGTCTCTATTAAGATAGCAGACATTTGTGGCTGCACATTTTGCAAATTTCCAGTGTTCTCTAAATACATTATGAAAGTACTGGTAACATTTACCCTTCAGCTGAAGTTGGCAAAATACAAGAATCATGTTTCTAAAAGGTTGAAAGATTCTGTGGAAAGATAAGCCTCACTCATTTTTTCCCCACTGGGTGTAAGCTCTGTTCTTTCTTACATTCTTGCAGCTTCTATAGTTCTTGGTTAAGATGGCTAGGTGCACTGGTAGGATTCAGCCAGTTCGCACCTATTCGGGGGAACCGGTTGTTAACTTTCCAAGCAGTTTAGAGAACCGGTTGTTGGAAGAAATCTCATTTTGGTTTTTTCCCCCCATTTTACAGGGCTAATCCTGTAAGGAAGGCAGGAAGGAAACATTCTGGTGTTGTTTCTAGCTTAATCTTTATTGCCCTGCTTGCAGAAACTGCCTCTCCGGTTAACCCTTATTAAATTGTAACAGCTAAGGCGAAGCACCCATCGACATGAGTGACATTGAGTTGACCACACCCACCCAGTCACATGACCACTGAGCCCAGAGTCACTTGACAACTTTTTGGGACCTTATGACAAAGTCAGTGGGGAAGCCAGATTCACAGATTGTTCTTCTGCTTTCCATATTATACCCTATTTCACCTCTGCCCTATCTCCTCTGCCTCTCTCCTCCTCCCTACTTCCTTTCTTCCGTCTACCATCCCTCTCTTCTCTACTTCCCCTTCCTCTCTCCTTCTCCTCCCTCCTCTTTCCACTCCTCCTCTCTCTCCTCCTCTTTCTCTCCCTTCTGTTTCCCTCTCTCCTATCCCCTGTCTTCCTCCTTTCCTCTCCCTTTCCCCTTTCCACACTGTCCGCTTAGTTTGCATGGCGTATTTCAGCGTCCGAGCAAGCTTCATTTAATATTGATGGTATTAATAATTGCATTCTAATAAACATCTTTCATATTAATAGCTTTACCTACGTCCTTCTTTTAACAGTATACATATATATGAATTCCAGTAAATATTGACAATATTGCAAATCTTTTATTTTACTCTGCTGTTACTACAGTGTCAGGGTTCCAAGTAACACCCCGAATGAAAAAAAGACTCAGAGGCTTGAAGTTCCTCAAAGTTCCATTTTATTAGAGATGTCATATTGGCATATCTGGGAAAACCCGAATCTGAAAGCTTCCAGGTTTTCCTCACCCAAATGAAAGTCCAAGCCCCTGCCCAGTACCCACATGTCCATCACATGGCCCAATCAGGCATCGTCCCAACTGGAGATGCCTCCCAGTCATATCCCTCCAGGTGCAGGGCAAGATGTCCTTGACTCTCTGAGAAAGGAATGTTGTTATTACTATATATCTTCCATACTCTGTATAATCCCCCCTCCCATTTTCCCACAGCAGAAAATGTGGCAGGCCTGAAGGCCCAGTGTCGGGTGGGTTTCAACCGGTTCACGGCGGTCCCTGCAAACCGGTTGGTCGGCGAACCCGGAAGTAAGTAACTTCCAGGAATGGCGACTGGCCCGCCCGCCTGCGCTCCTTACCCCCGGTTTTGATGAGTTCTGCGCTTCCATGCATGCGCAGGACGCATACAGCGCCTGCGTGATCCTCCAGGAGCATGCGTGCGCCGCGCACGTGCACGAGGACGCCGCCGGCCCCGTTCCAAACGAACCAGTTGGAACGGGGCGAGAAACTCACCCCTGCCCAGTGTAATAGATGTATGTATGTCCTGAAGGAATCTATTAAAGCAGAGAACAATATCCTATATATTTATAGGATGCCACAATCGAAGGTGATTTTTGGCAGCTCACATAAAAATATATTACAACACAAACTCTATGCAAAAATAAAATCCTGACAACACATTTGAGAATTCTTGCAAAGAATTATCAATTATTGTCTATTATTGATTCTTCAATTCTTCTTATCATTATCATCAGTTTCTGCATTAACGTATGAATTAAATAATTAGAGGGAATGAAGTAGCAATGGTTTAAAATGCTGTACTCTTTGTATATTAAAGACATGAAACTTTAATGCCAAAGATTGCACGTCTCTTCATGAGATGAAGTCCAGTTTGTTCCCAATCAACTTTTTTTCCCCTCTTGCTTTGAAGCAATGCTTAACATAGAGAGATACTTTTTTTTTTCATCGTCTTTCTGGGATCATCTTGAAAGCTCTTTATTTTGCAGGCAGCTGCTCTGGTTTATCTTTAGTTTCCACTCCATCTTCCCATTGTTCCCTTTGCCTCGCTCCCTTCTTCAGTTCAGACTCCCTTTGTGGCACACAGTTGTGTGACTCACAACCAGTCTTCCCACACAGAAAGGCCCTCCAGCCCAAATGGAATTGCTGTCAAGATGAGCAGCAAAGCAGCTGAAAGGTTTCATGGTGTGGGGAAGGAGCGCCCTCTTCAGACGCACCAGGAAAATCCACTAATAATTAAAAATGGAAGTGCCCCCACACCCCAAAACCCCGAATAATATCTTGGGTTCTCTGGAAGGAAAAAAAAATGACACCCATTCATTTGTATTTTTTTAAATGATACTTTGAGACAGAATATACTTTATTCCTTGAGGCTGGAAATAGCATCCTCTGAGGAATTCTGTCTGAAGTTTTAGTTTTGGGTGTTCATTCAAATAGCCCCATCTGAGATTTTATTTATTTGTCAGTCTCCCTCCCTCCCTCCCCTCTCTCTCTCACACACAGATAGAATAACAGAGTTGGAAGGGACCTTGGAGGTCTTCTAATCCAACCCCCTGCTTAAGACAGGAAAGCCTACACCACTTCATACAAATGGTTATCCAACATCTTCTTTAAAACTTCCAGTGTTGGAGCATTCACAACTTCTGGAGGCAATTTGTTCCACTGATTAATCGTTCCAACTGTCCGGAAATGTCTCCTTAGTTCTAAGTTGCTTCTCTTTGATTAGTTTCTACCCATTGCTTCTTACACTCAGGTGCTTTGGAGAATAGCTTGACTCCCCCTTCTTTGTGGCAGCCCCTGAGATATTGATGGATATATCAATAAAGGGAAATAACAGAAAATTATTTTCAAGGGAAAATAAAGTGCAAAGCCATCAGCCAGCATTGGATTCAGAGCCCGTTTATCTTCTTCAATTATATTTTTAATTGTATACCTAAAAAACCCAAAAGGGAAAAATAATAGCAGTGTACATTTCTCACCAAACTGTTCTTCCATATATTCACCTTTTATTGTACGATTACAGAATAGAAAGAGTAGTAGAGCTGGAAAGGACCTTGGAGGTCATCTAGTCCAATCCCCTGCTCAAGAAGGAGACCCCATACCATTCTGGACAGATGGCTATCCGATCTCTTCTTTAAAATCTCCAGTAATTGATCACCCACAACTTCTGAAGGCAAGCCACCCCACAGGTTGATTGTTCTCACTGACAGGAAATTTCTCCTTAACTTCTAGGTTGGATTTTGCTTTGTTAAGCTTCCATCCCTTACTTCTTGTCTTGCCCTCAGGTACTTTGAGAAGTACCGTTTCTTAGTAGACATAGGTGTCTGTTGTGGCCCAGCAGGATCCGGTTGAGCTGCTGATGGACTCGGATAGCGAGGAACCATATGAGTCTTCCCTGGAAGATGTGGAGGATCCTGGGCAGGGTTCAGACTCAGAGCTGGGACCAGAGAGGCTGGTTGGCCACCAAGAGGGGCCTGAGGCATGGAGCAGTGGGGAAGATCAAAAGGAGTTTGTCCCTGATGCTAGGTTGAGAAGGGCTGAGAAACAGAAGACGCAACTCCGTAGGCAGTCTCATAAAAGATAATTAAGCACAGGTGGCTGTGGATTGGCCCCTCCCAAGACGGTTTATAAGTGAGGCGTTGGGAGGGAACATTTGCGGGAAACAACCGTTCGAACTAGGATTGAAGAAATCTGTCTGTATTCTAGCTGTGTCATGTGGATGATCTGCATTGCTTCATTTGAACTTTCTGGGTTGCTTCCAAGCTATTATCTTGAACGTGAGTTGCCTGGGCCCGCAGTCAAAGGATTTGTTATCTCATTAATTAAATAGTGGCAAACAGCCATGCCTGTGTTCTGGTTTATTCACAGGCCAGTGGGGGGGGGGGGGGAGAGTGTCAGAACAGGTGTTCTAGTATATGTTTGCTCTGATTTGGGTCATATTGAATGCGATGTATTATTGGGGACTGTCTTCCCCAAAGGACCACCCTATAATTCAGGATGAACGACTGTTTTTCTCCTGAATGTTTTTCTGACTTTTCAGTTAGCTAAAAAAGAGCTATTGTGGTTAGGATGCAATACTGCAGGGCTAACTCACTGGTTACTCCAGGAGTTCGATTCTGAGCAGCTCAAGGTTGACACAGCCTCCCATCCTTCTGAGGTGGATAAAATGAAGACACAGGATGTTGTTGGCAATATACTGATTCTGTAAACCACTTAGGGCTGTAAAGCACTGTGAAGCGGTAAGGTAAAGGTTCGCCTCGCACATATGTGCTAGTCGTTCCCGACTCTAGGGGGCCATGCTCAACTCCGTTTCAAAGCTGAAGAGCCAGCACTTTCCAAAGACATCTCTGTGGTCACGTGGCCAGCATGACTAAATGCCGAAGGCGCATGGAATGCTGTTACCTTCCCACCAAAGGTGGTTCCTATTTTTCTACTTGCATTTTGTACGTGCTTTCGAACTGCTAGGTTGGCAGAAGCTGGGACAAGTAACGGGAGCTCACGTGCTTAAGCGGCACTAGGGACTCGAACCGCCAAACTGCTGAACTTTCTGATCGACAAGCTCAACCTCTTAGCCACTGAGCCACCGCGTCCCTTTTTATGAAGCAGTATGTAAGTCTAAGTGCTACTGCTATTGCTAGCCCACCCATAATGGACCAACCTGCGCAGGTTTCAAATCTAGCAGCCTTCCACCCTCAAAAGAGCTGTGTGCTGAAAACCTCCATCTGTTCTGTTTGAGCCCAGTTGTCGCTGTTAATGCACAAGGATCAGAGGAAGAATTTCATTGACTCTTTTGCACGCCTTGAATCCCAAGGATCGTAGAACCTGGCGGGGAGAAAGATGATAGGGCCTTTTGCTTCCAAATAGACCCAAGCAACTGTTCAGTTAATTATAGACTTGAGAAGAAGCCCTGGGAAATCAAAGTCAATATCCCTTGCTCGGAGAAGGTGCCAGATAGGAAGGAGAAATGAATCTGTAGAAAATATTTCCATAATGCCATTTCTGTCCTTTGGTGATCTCCGAAGGTTAGGCATCACCAAGCCTGGCGATCAGGCTCAGAGGAAAAGCCATTGCATTTCCTTCCAGTCTAGTCAGGGACTGACCACCTGTGCTTTAAAATGATGTTGTTTGATATACTGTATTTTTCGGAGTATAAGACTCAAAAAAGAGGCTGAAAATCTGGGTGCGTCTTATAAACTGAATACAGCATTTTGACCTCTCGAAACTCCACCCCCTTCACCAAAATGGCCGTGCATAGACTTATGGAGGCTTTCAGAGAGCACCTGGGGGCTGGGAAGGGCAGAAATGAGCAAAGTGTGGGCCATTTTTTGCTCAATTTTGCCCCTTCCCCAGCCCCCAGGAGCACTCTATAAGCTTCCTAATGCCCTTTTTTTTTTTGACAAAAAAGGGGCCAATTTTTGCAAAAAACGGGCCATTTTCTGCTCCCCCCTGGGAACATTCTACCAATCTCCTAAGGGCTATTCCTACCCTTTTTTAAAAGGGGGGGGCATTTTCATGAAAAACAGGTCATTTTGGGGAGGTTTGCAGAGTGCAAAACCTTTTTAAAAAAATTTGCCTCTTCAAAACCTTGGTGCGTCTTGTACTCCAGTGCGTCTTATACTCCGAAAAATATGGTATTAAACCCCTTTAATATATACTTGTGATGGCGAACCTATGGCACGTGTGGCAGAGGTAGCACGCAGAGCCCTCTCTGTGGGCACATGCGCCGTTGCCAGCTGCTCTTCTGGTTTCCGGGATGCACATGCACGCTGGCCAGCTGTTCTTTGCAGGCACTGGAGCACTGGAAAATGACCTGAAAACAGCCTAAAAACAGGCATGCCTGCACCGCACCAACCAACTGGTCTTCATGTTTCCAGTGCTCCAATGAGCTTTAAGGTTTGGGCACTTGGGGCCGAAAAGGTTCGCCATCACTGATATATGCATTTGTTTAGTTTTAGTTTTCCAGAACAGCCAATGTTTACTGTAAACCAGGGGTGAAATCTAGCAGGTTCTAAGAGTTTCTGGAGAACCAGTAGTGGAAATTTTGAGTAGTTTGGAGAACCAGAAAGGCCACCTCTGGCTGGTCCCAGAGTGGGGAGGGAATGGAGATTTTGCAGTATCCTTACCTAGAGTGGGGAGGGAATGGAGATTTTACAGTATCCTTCCCCTGGAGTGGGGAGGGAATGGAGAGTTTAAAGTATCTTTCCCCTGGAGTGGGGAGGGAATGGAGATTTTACAGTATCCTTCCCCTGGAGTGGGGAGGGAATGGAGAGTTTAAAGTATCTTTCCCCTGGAGTGGGGAGGGAATGGAGATTTTACAGTATCCTTCCCCTGGAGTGGGCTGGGAATGGAGATTTTACAGTATCCTTCCCCTGGAGTGCGGAGGGAATGGAGATTTTACAGTATCCTTTCCCTGGAGTGGAGAGGGAATGGAGATTTTACAGTATTCTTCCCCTGGAGGCGGGAGGGAATGGAGATTTTACAGTATCCTTCCCCTGGAGTGAGGAGGGAATGGAGATTTTACAGTATTCTTCCCCTGGAGTGGGCTGGGAATGGAGATTTTACAGTATTTTTCCCCTGGAGGGGGTTGGGAATGGAGATTTTACAGTATCCTTCCCCTGGAGTGGGGAGGGAATGGAGATTTTACACCCGCCCTGCGGCCCATTTTTGCTTGGGGGGCAGGAGGCCTAGTGCTGCCTGTCACACACCCCTGGTCACACCCACCCAGCTGGTCATTAGAGCAGAGAACCAGTTGTTAAATTATTTGAATCCCGCCACTGCCTGGAGAGAATTGAATTCTGTTTTGTTAATTATGCTGTGGTTAATGCTGGGGCTCTAAAAATTGTGTGTCGGTGCAAATACAAACTGTTATTTTGTGTGAACTGCCCCTAAGTGATTTCTCTAGTCTCAGAAGCTAAGTCGGGTTGGGCTAGCCTTTGAATCAAGAATCAGCTGAAAGGAGATTTCATAGTTTTATGTAATATTTTTTTTTTAATCTGCAGGGCTCTTTTTCCAACATCACTTGTGCAGTTTTCATCAAGTGCCAGAATCCTCCGTTTCTGGCCCACAGAAAAGGAAAGAGAACAGGCACATGAGAGAAAAACCACGTTATTTCGCTCACTTCTACTCCACTTCTACTGCAACCCTCAGCAGGTATGTTCCTTGTCAGTTTTTTGATGTACCTCAGTGGTGGGTTACACCCGGTACGCCCCGATATGTACAGGTACAGGTACCATTCCGCTATGGTGCTCCCGAAGGCCCACCCACGCTCCTTACCACTATTTGAGCTGTTCAGGGCTTCTGCGCATGCACACAGAGCATACGGTGCCTGCACAACGCTCCGCCAAGCAGCTGGAGCATTGTGGAGGCATCTCAGAGCATCGCAGGCAGTAAGTACGCATGTGCGTGCTGCTCGCATTCATGTGATGGATGCCCGGCCCTGTTGTATCCTTCAAAAAATGAACTTTCAGGTGCTACAAATAATCTTCAAACTTACGATGACAGCTGAACCCAAAATGCTTGTGGTTAAATGAAAAATTTGCTAATTGAATTTTGCCCCATTTTACGAACTTTCTTGCCGCATTTGTTAAGTGAGCCACTGCAGCTGTTAGTTTAGTAACGGGGCTGTTAAGCGAGTCTGGCTTCCCCATCGACTCTGCTTGTCAGAAGGTCGCAAAAGAGGACCGCGTGACACACATACACACACACACACACCCCGGGGCACTGCAACCGTCGTAAATATGAACCAGTTGTCAAGCATCCGAATGTAAGTCACATGGCCATGGGCATGCCGCAACGGTTGTATGTAAAAATTGGTCATAAATCAATTTTTCTGTAACCTGTAACCTCGAATGGTCACTAAATGAATTGTTTTAAGTTGAGGACTACCTGTACTAGCTGTAACCTTCCCTTTTTTCCCCAATTCTTCCGTTTTGACTGAAAGCATCTCCTGGCAGAAGATAGTTCTTCAGGATAAGAAATATGTTATAATCTCGGAGACAGACTGTTTGCTTGAAGCAAGTGCACGATTCCATATTGATTTGACAAATATAGGATTTCTTTTTTTTTAATGCCCTATTTTGATTTCCATAGTTACATATGGCATTGGTGTGGCCAGAATGTGACCTTGATTAGGGTCCCATTCTTTGCGGAAGTCTTGTGCGGGGTGTGTGAAGAAATTGGCCTCCCTCCTTCTGCCATGAAATTATGATTATTGGAACAATAATTTCTATTTGCATCATTTGCGCCAGGGGTGTCAAACTCTAGGCCCGTGGGCCAGATCCGGCCTGCGGATTGCTTAGATCTGGCCCGCAAAGCTGCCCTGGAAACAGCGAAGAACTGGCCCACGGTGCCTCTACCAGCAAAAACATAACTCGGGAGGGCTATGTGTGCCTCCCCGAGTTCCATTTTTGCTGGCAGAGGGCTGCAAGAGGCTGTCCAGGTCAAAAATGGAGCTTGGGGCCCCCACACCCACCCTGACCACGCCCACTCTGGCCGCCACCCTGACGATCCCCCACCCCCAAGGTAAAATGCAACCCTGATGCGTCCCAAATGAAATCGAGTTTGACATCCATGACCTGAGCTCTTTTCTCCTGTGGGAGACAAGGATGTGAGGGAAATAATCCTATGTTTTTCCTTCCATGTTTTTAAGGAAGATGTACGAGCATATCTTTACCAGTGGTGGGTTTGCAGCTCTCTCTCTCTCCCTCTCTCTCTCTCTCTCTCTCTCCCTCCCTCCCTCCCTCCCTCTCCCTCTCCCTCTCTCCCTCCCTCCCTCCCTCCCTCTCTCTCTCTCTCTCACTCTCTCTCTCTCACACACACACACAGAGTCATATGGTGACAGAGTATTTAGCTTGTTAAGAACATGTACTAAATCACTATATCCCCAAACTGAAAATATGACAATTCGGATATGCGTGATATGTATTTTTCAGATAACCCTTTTTCTCGGTGGCCTGTGATGGTATCTTTGGCTACCAGCCAGTAGAGGGAGCCCTTTTCAACAAGGGGTTAAGATGGAAATCTGATTACTATTGGTGTTACTAATGACCTAGAGTAATACTCAGCAGACTGAGTTTAGGTAACAAATTATATGGGTTTTGGAAGGGAAAAGAATAGGATGGTTCAGGAAGGGAATGTCCTTTTCAAACTGATTTGCTAGTCTTTGTTTCGCTTTGTTATTCAAGGAAGCTGTTGTCAGGCATCAGATCTGAGCCATAAAACCACAAGTGAACACCAGAGGGCAGTAACAACTTACTCATCACAGGTTGACCTTTGCTGCCCTCTAATGGTGATGGTAGATTTTGACAGGGGAGGTCTGCCAATCTTCCTGCATTTTAGTTAAAACTAGAGACATAACCAGGCATTACATGACATTACACTGAGCCACGATGGTGCAGTGGTTAGCGTGCAGTATTGCAAGCTACTTCTGCTGATTGCCTGAAATTTGGCAGTTCAAATCTCACTAAGCTCAACGTTGACTCAACCTTCCATCCTTCTGAGGTGGATAAAATGAGGACCCAAATTGTTGGGGGCAATATGCTGACTCTGTAAACTATATAGAGAGGGCTGTAGAGCACTGTGAAGCAGTATATAAGTCTAAGTGCTATTGCTACATTGGAGTAATATTTGCTTTAGGTTTCCAAGTAGGTATGTGAAGGATTTTCTTTCCATTTAATTGGTGCTAGTCATCCTTTTGCATATCTTGCATATTATGGCTGAAGTCCTAGAGGTGAAATGAATGGCCAAATATTTAGGTTCAACTTGTGTAAATATGACATTGGGTGTCGCTATAAGTTTATAGCAGAGTTCTGTAGCAAGTAGACTTTGCTTGTATGGTAAGCTAAGCAGGATCTTTGGAAATAAATATTAATAAATATCTACAGCACAGCACCATCATGTGCCATGCCATCAGTGGCATCCCTGGGGGTAAGGTGATCAAAATTTGCAAGATGGTGGATACATTTTCATGAATTTAGGCCTGTTCCTGTTTGAATGTTTGAATGTTGAATGTTTATTTTATTTATATGCCGCCCTTTTCCCCCGAAGGGGACTCAGGGTGGCTCACAACTCAACCAAGGGAGGGGGATACATACAAAAATTAAAACAACGCGCAACAATACATAATTTAAAACACACAACAGTCATACCATTCGAGAAGGGGGTAGAAGCTTTTTAGCCCCAGGCCTGTCGGAATAGCCAGGTTTTAAGGGCTTTGCCGAAGGTCTGGAGGGTGGTGAGGGTTCGAATCTCCACAGGGAGTTCGTTCCAGAGGGTCGGAGCGGCCACAGAGAAGGCTCTCCTCCAGGTAGTCGCCAGTCGACACTGGCCGGCGGATGGAATTCGGAGGAGGCCTAATCTGTGGGATCTAATCGGTCTAGAGGAGGTAATTGGCAGCAGGCGGTCTCTCAAGTACCTGTTCCTCATGCTCTTTTTCAATTTTTGAGCTCCTAGTCCAGGGGTGGCAACCGTAAACACTCAAAAGATCCACAAAGGTCCTAACCAGAAGCCCCCCGTTGAATTCCGGAAGTCCAGTTCCTCCACCATAGAGTCTCCTCCTAGCCTGGTGTCCTTTTCCCTTAACCTGTCCTAACCAAAAGCCCTATCAATTGTGGAGCCAAACGGAAAACCTGCTCCTGGAGCACCGTGCTTGACCCCCTAACAGGAAGCTCCTCTCAAAATTGTGGTGCCAACTGGCGACAGGGAGCCGCAGCAGAAGGATAAAAGAGCCACATGCGGCTCCAGAGCCGCGGGTTGCTGATCCCTGTCCTAGTCTCTGCAGTATTAATGGCTTTGCACTGTAACTATACACAATCACCTCTTTCATGCATGCACAAAAATTTTTAAGCATGTACAATTAAAGCAAAACTTACCTTGTCTCAGCACTATGTCTATAAATGTATACCCAGGCTTCTCATAATTAAGAAAAATAAATAGAATTATTTTTTAAAAAGTTGTTATATGTATACATGCATAACACCATTCAGTACATGGAATGCTCAGTTTGGACTGAGTGTTAATTGTATGTCCTACTCAGGTCATACAAACAAATAATTGCAAACCTACCCAGTTCTTAAGTGAGTAGGTTTTGCCTATATGTACTGCACAATTCAGCATTGCTGTTGGGTTTCCAAAAAAGGTTCTAAAAATACCTATGAAGAACCGTTAAAAACCAATGCTGATTTTTCCTATGAAAAAATTTCAAGCCTCTTTTCAAACAATCAGTATTTTCACTGTTCATGTTTGCAATCATCAACATGCATAATAATCTACCCAAATTCCATTTAAAATTTGAGCTTGGCTTTGATGCATTGGTATTTATTATTTTTGTTTTTAAAAAAAGGAAATTAAGGGAAATGTACTGTGTTGGAAAAGTTAACTGAAAGACAGTATAATTCTGTTCAGCATGCTAGTTTGGGGATTCTGGGATTTGAAGTCCACACATCTTAAAGATGCCAAGGTTGAGAAATACAGTTTTGTTGACTTGATGTGCGCATCTGTACTGTTTTCCTGGCAACCGTATAGAAGCAAATTGCCTTCCTTCCTGATAGTTCCATTAACTTCTCAGTCTAATTTTCAGACCTAGAATTCCTGATGGTTGCCCATCCAAGTGGAAACCACAGGGCATCCTGCTTTATTCTTGTTAGTTGCGAAGTGTCCAACCCATCGCAACCCCATGGACCTTCCTGTCCTCTACCATCCTCTGGAGTCCATTTAAGCTCACGCCGACTGCTTTGGGGATTCCATCCAGCCACCTCATTCTCTGTCGTCCCCTTCTTCTTTTGCCCTCCATCTTTCCCAGAATGAGGCTCTTCTCCAGGGAGTCTTTCCTTCTCATTAGGTGGTCAAAGTATTTGAGTTTCATCTTCAGGATCTGGCCTTCTAAAGAGCAGTCAGGGTTGATCTCCTCTAGGACTGACCGACTGACTGGTTTGATCACCTTGCAGTCTAAGGGACTCGCAGGAGTCTTCTCCACCACCATAGTTCAAAGGCCTCCATTTTTTGGCGCTCAGCCTTTCCTATGGTCCAACTTTCACAGCCATACATTGCAACTGGAAAAACCATAGCCTTGACTATACAGACTTTTGTTGGCAGGGTGATGTCTCTGCTTTTGCTAAATCATTATCAGTGACCTGAAGTAAATCATGACCTGTGTAGAAATATCTTGCTTTTTATTCTTTATAAAAGCAAACCAGAAGAAGTCCAGAGCACCAACTGTGATAGAAATAAGCCTGCTCATATTTCCTTTGGAGGCCATGGGAATATTGTGGGAGAGAGTCAACTCCAAGAATAAGTCAGAATCAGAGGAAAGGAAAGAAGCTTAAATGACATCAAAGGACAGCTTAAGATAGGAAGGAGCTCCTCCATGTTCCGGGCTTCTGGTCTTCATATGAGGCTGAACTGGAATAAGAAGTCTGTGTGATTCAGGAAGACGGATTAGATGTGAGCCAAGGACATTTACTCCAAAGTTACTATCATTGGATCTTCACTTAGCAGCTCTCCAGAGTCTTGGCCTTGAGGATCTGCTGCACTTTACAACATTTAAAAGATCTTTGAATTAAAATTAAGGACAACTGTGGAAAAATCCAGAGAGCTTTGAGTTTTACAGAACTTTTAATGACAGAAAGAAGGCAGCCTTGGTGTCTTGGCCGAGATAAGAACACGGCCATGAGAAATGTCTCATTGATCCAGCATCCTCCTAAACAGGATTAGATTGTTTAGAAGACTGTATGGTAGTAGGTCAAAATGACCTCAGCAAAAATCTGCCAGATCGGGAGCCTAAAATTTGTTCACGCAAGATTGGGCAATCTCCATTCATGCAACATTTCAGCCATTCAAGTTCATATCGCCAGCCCTTTCAGGCCAAGATGAAACACGATCTGAGGATTTATGTCCCACAGGGGATTGGGCTAGATGACCTTCAAAATTCCTTCTGATCTAGGATTTCAGAATAGCAAAAATACTCGATGTGATTTTAGGCAGAAATCAGAATAGTCTTTGGTGCAGATGCTCTCAGTATACATAAAAGATACATTTGTCACAGATCATTAGGTACAAAAGTTAATAATAGTCATAAGGTAGAAATAAGCAATCAAATCATACTAGGAAACAATCAATATAAATCGTAAGGATGCAAGCAATGAAGTTACAGTCATACAGTCATACATGGGAGGAGATGGGTGATAGGAACAATGAGAAGATTAATAGTAATGAGTGAATAGTTTGACAGTGTTGAGGGAATTATTTGTTTAGCAGAGTGATGGCATTTGGGGAAAAAACTGTTCTTGTGTCTAGTTCTGGTGTGCAGTGCCCTATAGCGTCGTTTTGAGGGTAGGAGTTGAAACAATTTATGTCCAGGATGTAAATATTTTCACAGCCCTCTTTTTAACTCGTGCAGTGTACAGGTCCTCAATGGAAGACACGTTGGTAGCAATTGTTTTTTCTGCAGTTCTAATTATCCTCTGAAGTCTGTGTCTGTCTTGTTGGGTTGCAAAACCAAACCAGACAGTTATACAGATGCAGACACATCCAGGGCATTAATGCCTTTATTTTTTAAAAGTGAGGAAGAACACTCAAAAATATCAATCCTTTCTCTTCCTGCAGATCTCATTGTAGAAGCTAAAAACAATGGACATGCTTCTTCCCCAAAATGTTTGCTGTCCCCCACTAGATGGCTAATTTGTCCTTCTGCTTTCTTGTTCATCCAGATTTGATTCTAAAAAATAGAGTAAATCTTGTTTCAATCTGATTGCGCAACTCTATCGTTGCTGCATTTAATAACTACAGCAGATATCAGTTAGGTTCCTTTCCCAGCAACTATTGAATATTTCTGCTTGCTTTTTTTTTCAAGAACTTAGTTGTGACTTTGTTAAGCACAAGAATCCTGGCTAGTAGGCTCTTTAAAATTAGATAGATAACAAAAAATATATTAAAATCTTTGATAAGATAAGAAATTTGAAGGGTGGGATTTAGACTTATTAATTACCAATTAATCCATTTTGCAACGATAACAGACCATTTTTATGTCATTCTTATTATTTTGTGTTTTCTTCCATTTACATTAATAGTAATTTTTGGTAAGGGGATCCGGTGGCTCAGTGGCTAAGACACTGAGCTTGTCGATCAGAAAGGTCAACCGTTGGGCTGTTCGAATCCCTAGCGCCGCGTAAGGGAGTGAGCTCCCGTTACTTGTCCCAGCTTCTGCCAACCTAGCAGTTCGAAAGCATGTAAAAATGAAAGTAGGAAAACAGGAACCACCTTTGGTGGAAAGGTAACCTTGTTCCGTGCACCTTCGACATTTAGTCATGCTGGCTACATGACCATGGAGATGTTTTCGGACAGCACTGGCTCTTCGGCTTTGAAACGGAGATGAGCACTGCCCCCTAGAGCCAGGGATGACTAGCACATATGTGCAAGGGGAACCTTTACCTTTAATAGTAATTTTGTTAGGGCTCAAGGTCCTTAGTCTATAAAGGAATCTAACTTTATTATCAGGCATTTCTTTATTGTTGCAATTATATGTCACCTTTGGCCTTAAGATACGGAACCTTTTGTTATCCTCTTGCCAAGAACCAGCAAAAGACAGAAAGCCAAGATTGTCAGACCTGGAAGACATCTTTTGCATTGGGCCTTCAGGCCTGCCACGTTTTCTGCTGTGGGAAAATGGGAGGGGGGTTTATATGGAGTGTGGGAGATACATAGTCAAAACAACATTCCTTTCTCAGAGAGTCAAGGACATCTTGCCCTGTACCAGGAAGGGCGTGACTAAAAGGCATCTCAGATTGGGATGGTGACTGATCAGACCAGGTGATGGGAATGTGGGTGCTGAGCAGGGTCTTGGACTTTCATTGGGGTGGGAAAAAACCTGGAGCCTTTCAGATTCAGGTTTTCCCAGATGTGCCAATGTGACATCTCTAATAAAATGGAACTTTGAGGAACTTCAAGCCTCTGAGTCTTTTTTTTTTCATTTGGGTTGTTACTTGGAACCCTGACAAAGAGAAAGAGTATGACCTGTTCTTTCGTCCAAGTTTAATATTGCCACCACAATGATCTCTGCCGTTTTTAAATATGCAAAATTGAACTTGAAATAAGATACTGAGTCATTTCTGGAGGAAAGTCTGACTTGCTGGACTTGAAATGAGAAAGTATTCGTTGTGATATAGATGGATGGATGGATGGATGGATGGATGGATGGATGGATGGATGGATGTTGAATCTCCGTATTGAATGTAGAGAAGAGCATTTTCTGAAAGGAATTTTCAGTGGTTGGGATGTGTCTTCAACAAACTCTTTGAGCAGAGGAATTCGCCAGAAATACCACAACAGGAATGCCTGGGAAATAGTGGAGCTCTGATGGGCTCCGTGAAAACCCAACTGGACACCCGCTGCCAGGGCCCTTCAGCTCAGAACTGATCTGGAGAAACAGGTGAAAAAGAAGAAGCATCTCGACAACCAAAGAGGAACCGGCAATTCCTCGAAAGGTCTGAGATAAAGTTCTTCAAGCTGAGAGCGGAAGCGGCAATGGCCATATTAATGGCTGCTCTAAAGTGGGGGCAACCGGACCAAGCTATTTGACGAGGAGAGGTGTTGGAACAAAGTGTTGGAAGAGTGATCAACCCAAGAAACTTTAAATTTGGATTAAAAAGAGACCCAGAGTGGAAATTAGTGGCTACTTGGCAGATTTAACAATTGAATTTGAATTTATTATATTTCTATGCTGCCCTTTTCCCCGAAGGGGAAACAACCCAACTCAGGGCGGGTGGGGTACAAATAAGGAATAAAAAAGACGAACAAAACAATACCACAATTTAAAAACAGAAAACAAAAAGGGTGGAGATTAAAACAGAAAGCCCTAGAAGACTTTTATTCCCAAATTTGGACTTGGAAACATTAAAAATAATAAAAGAACTCGGGGAGGAGGGATTGTTTTCTTTTCTTTTGCTATCTTTTTCTATTTTTTTGTGGAATAAATACAGACTTTGACAGCTTTTGACAGCTAGAACACATCGCTTACGACCGAGAGGGAGAAACCTACTGATGAGAAGAGGATAGTACAAGACCTAATAGAAACTAACATAGGAAAATAGAGCCCTAACCTAACCTTGACTCTTGCAAGAGAAGGATACTTTGAAGCTGTGTGAAATAAAAAGGAGGATTTGTTTTTGCAACAGTGTTGTAGATTGGACTTGCTGTTTTGGTGGAAGAGGAAAAGCAAATAAAAGTGGAATTGGACTTTAGAAATTGGAAATAAGAGAAGAAAAAAGAACCTTAAGTTTAAGTAAATGTGATATGATAGAAAAAGTTTAAACAATTTGTTAAATTGATTAAGCAGGCAATATGGAATTTTGGGTGTATAATGATTTAATTGATATGTTAAAAGATGCACGTGAAATGCTAAATGGGGAAAAAAACCAGTGGAATCTCAGAGGGAACATCTAGAACAAGGAGAAGAAGAAAAGGAGAAAGAAAAGGGACTGAATGAAGAACAAGAAGATACTATAGAAGAAAAAGAGATTGAAAAAGAAAAATACTTCGATGTTGTACTGGGATTTACAGTTATTTACCAAAAGGAGACAAGGGGGAAGTGGCCTCAAAAAAGGGAAAGTTAAACAGTAAAGGTGGGAATAATGGGGAAAGACTGGGAAAAACCTGGGGAAAGTTACCAAAACAATAAAATTAAAAAGGAGAAAAAAGATTGGAAAGAAAAAAATATAGAAATTTCAAGAAAAAGAAAAAAAAAACTAGGTAAATGGGTGGAGAGAAGAGAATATAAGAGAAGTAAAGTTCCTGAGAGACTAAGAAAAAATGGTTGAAAGGAGGAAAGAAAGGATTTACTAGTAGAATAGAATGAAATTTGGTAAAAATAGCTAACAGGATATATTCAATATGATGTGAGGGTAAAAGATCAATATTATTACTTGTGGATAACTAATTAAGTGAAATGTTTACTATATAAAATTACATTTGAAGATATATGTAAAACAAAATTACAGATGGAAATATGTTAAATTTGATTAATTTGGAGAGGCAAATAATGATATTGTTTATATATTATATTATATACTATATATTTAAGAATATAAGAAATTTAAGAAATTAAAATTAAGCAGGAGAATATGGAATGAAAATAAGATGACTGAAATGTAAAAGGAAAATATGATGTAAAATGAACTATGCATAATAGAAGATGTAAAGGGGGGGAAACACGAACAACATTTTGTTTATAAAAAAAGTTAAAATATGTAACAAAAATTTTTAAAAAACTGTTTAAAAAAACCCTCTTTGAGCAGACAAGTGTTCTGACCTAGGCTTCCTGATACAGTAAAAAGCACACGCTTAGTCCCCCAAACCCTCTTTTTATTTCAAAGGTTGTGAATTATGTTCATTCACAACTGGTAAAGAGTCACAAATAGTTTGTAAAGAGTCCGACAGAAGTCTGCCAAAGTCTTTCAGGATACGGCTGATAAGCACCCACCTTTATCTCCCTTGAAACACTGCCAAAGACCTAATTGTCAATTAGCTTTCAAGGCCACATGTAGCAAAGAGTCAAAACTGAGCTTCAGAATTTAAACCGACCAGAACGAACGAAGTTGCTTCCTGGAAAGGCTCACGTGCTTTTGCCCCTCCTTTATGTCCTATGGGAGGAGCCAATCACCTCCAAGCCTTACTCCGGAGTTGTCCCTTTTGTCTTAACTGTTCTTGCCTTCGGGCAGCTCTGTGCATGCACGCACTAGAAACAGGCTCCCCCTGTTCCTCTGCCTCACTTATGTCCAACTCTGGAGGCTCCAGAGGCAGCACATAACTCCCAGATGGCCCTGGCCCCCTCTCTGCCTCCGACACAGAGTCCTTGTCCGAGCCTTCCCCAGACTCCAGGACTAGCCCATGTTCCTCCCCAACCTCCTCACTGTCCAACTCTGCTGCCATCTCCACAGGCCGCCAGTGAACCATAACAACAAGGGACATAGAATAAACGGAGAAACTCCTTGGAAATTCCAGGAAGGAAATAACCAATGCAAATGTGAAACAATTCCCTTTAATTATGCTCTAGAATGACCCATAACTGGGTCTTCTCCATCTGGTTCTCCATCCCTTCTCCATGTAGTAGATGGTTTTGAAAAGGCAAGCTGGTGATAGGAGACCAGGAAATCTTCAGATTGTAGGCTAGGATAAGCGTTTGTCCACCCAATCACTAAACATCATGCTCAGATCGGCTTACTGTATCTCACCGCTTTACTTTTTTTCCTTTGGGCAAATTAGATTATCCAATCATTTACCGCATCAATGGGTCAAAATGAAGGATAGCATCAAAGAGAATTTCCTGGTTTGGGTAGGAGGAGAGTGATATGACTGTTTTAATATAAGGCATTTGGAAAGTTTTGATAGCGGAGGAGAAGGAGTTGCCTTAGAACAAGGGTCAGCAACCTGTGGCTCTGGAGCCGCATGTGGCTCTTTCATCCCTCTGCTGCGGCTCCTTGTCACCAGTCAGCTCCACAATTGATAGGGCTTTCAGTTAGGACAGGTAGAGGAAAAAGGATGCCGTGCTAAGCGGAGTCTCTATAGTGGGAGAACTGGACTTCCGGATGGCTCCAGAATGAATGGGGGGGGGCTTCCGGTTAGGACCTTTGTGGCTCTTTGAGTGCTTAAGGTTGCTGACCCCTGCTCTGGGAGATTTTGGTTGACCAATAAGATGGTGCTACTTTGCCATTTCTCCGAAACAAGCTTCTCATAAACTCATGAAATGTAACAGTTAGAAGGAACCTCCGAGATTTATTGTTTGTTTGATATGCCATCTGGTTCCCAATGATTCTGGGTGGCTCAAAACAACTAAAACAAGACAAAACTACATCCCATCACATACTTATAATACAATTAAAATATTTAATATATTAAGTACAAGTAAAAAAAAACAAAAGATGGTGAAAATAGGGTAGAAACAAAGCAAAAGGGGCTTCACTTTCCCTGGCCAAAGGCCTGCCTGAGATCATCTAGTCTACAATAGTCTAAAACAGTGATAGCTAACCTCTTTGTCCTTGTGTGTAGCACGCGTGCACATGCCCACACTTAGAATGCAATACACACGCAACACCCCACACCCCTGCATGTGTGACCCCATACACTCTCCCTGCACCCCTCCCCATGCATGCACGACTCCCCTGCACCCCTTTTTGGGCCTAGCAGGCCTTCCTGAAGCCTCCTGAGACCAAAACGTGGCCATGGCAGGAGGGGCATGCCGCACTCACACACACAAACACACACACACACACACACCTTTTGGGCCTAGCAGGCCTTCCTAAAGCCTCCTGAGACTAAAAAGTGGCCATGGCGGGGGGGTGGTGGTGCATGCAGCACACATCCACCACACACCCATACACCATTTGGGGCCTAGCAAGCCTTCCTGAAGCCTGTGTGTTTTATTTGTGCTGATAAATAAATAAAGAGAGACTATATAGATCTATTTCAAGCTATTTAGCTCTCATCAGCTAGCCATGCCCTTACTGGGATTCGAACCTGGGCTATATTACATATTAGGCAGACGGCTTAGACATTAAGCCACAGGCTCTGATCCGTTATCAGAGTGACTTTAAATGTGACTTTAAATAAATAAATAAATAAATAAATAAATAAATAAATAAATAAATAAATAAATAAATAAATAAATGTGTTTGTGTGTGTGTGTGTGTTGTATTGTATTTGTGCTGATAAATAAATAAAGGGAGACTAGTATAGATTTATTTCAAGCTATTTAGCTCTCATTAGCTAGCCATACCCTTCCTGGGATTCGAACCTGGGCTGTATTGCATATATATATATATATATGCATGTTGACTGTTCTTTTTGGGTGTGCACATTTTGTTTGGTCCTGTTACTTCCTTGTGGTGCCTTATCAAATCAGTGCTCATATTCAATAATACTGCTGGTTAACAACTTTATGTCCATTCTGTAGAAACATTATAGAATAAGCCCTGTGTGTTTCTTGGTCCTCTGCCTTCCTGTTTACATGAAATCGGAAAGTTTCAGAAACTGGTGCATCCTTTATTTCCAGCTTTGCATAACAAAGGAAGTGAATACCTACAAAATGCCTGGAGTTCCAAGTCAGATGATTTAAGGGCTCCGGCTTGCAAGCCTGTCCCTTCCCATAGTTAGATCTATGACCCTTGTTGTAAATCTGCATCCCAATTTAGGAAGCCTGGAGGAATGTGAGCCTCGGGGGCCCGTAGGACATCTTCTGAATAGCTTTTGCAAAAAAAAAATGAGTTTGTCTCTTTAAACAGGTGAGCTCAGATGAGGCTTGTTCGCCCTTTTCAGCTCAGGCATCCTGCAGCTGAGTTATTCTTTGCCCCAGTGGAAAAGAGTCTGTGTTGTAATGTGGCAAAGTTTCAGCGGTTGTGAAACTTTGCCGTGAAATTTCCATACGTCATATTTTGTGGGTAGCTCTTCTTCTCCCCCCCCCCCCCCGCCCTGAGCAGCTCCGTCTCTTGTTACAAAGAGGAGGAGGAGGAGGAGCCATCTGTGCATTCAGTGAAAGAAATGTTTACTATGGCAGGTGGAACATTTGGGCTGAATGAATCTCCATCTGTTGAGGGCCAGGAGAGAGAAACGTGGTGATTCCTTGGCTGGGGCAAAAAGGGCCAGAAAGAAGAAGAAGAAAGCAGCACCAACCCATCGCTACGATTAAGCGGGCTGTGGAATGTCAGAATTGCTCTGATTAAAGGATTTGTCTTCTTGCTGGCCGAGGACTGTTCTCTAGAGACTGGTTCTCTTTTCTTCGTTTTGTTTTTTTCTTTCCTGTTGGTTTTCCTTTTTTTTTTCTTTTTTTAAGTTTCGCTTTTGATCAGCAGACGGAGAACTTGCCCCCCCACCACCACACCCTTTTGGCTCAGCTGCGTGTGTGTCTGTGTGTGGTAAAAGAGGATGGGGTTTCTCTAGCCATCGGCCACAATACCACATTGACCATGAGGACTCTTCGCAGGTTGAAGTTCATGAGTTCGCCCAGCCTCAGCGATCTGGGCAAGAGAGAGACAGCTGCCTTGGACGAGCGGGGGACTCAGCACCAGCGGGCCTGCTCCAATGCCACCTGGAACAGGTAGGGCTTGGCCTTCCTCTTCACCCTTTCCCCTCCCCTCCCCAGGAATTTTCCCACCCTCTCGAGAAACTAATTGCCACACAACTTGGTGTGCTTTTGCTTCTGGTTGATTGATTCCCCTTTTCCCCCCCAAAGCTTCAGCCGAGTTTGCTCTTCGGGGTGGAAGGTTTGGGATGGTTTTAGAAAATGCTTGCCAGGATATCTACTCCTTTTTGCATTCCATTGGTCTTTGGCTGGAAGAAAATAAGAATAAGAAAATAATTTTGCATTTTGGAATGAGAAACATTGCAGGACTCTTGGCCATCATCTGTAATAAATACTAGCCAGGGTGAACAAATTCAACATTTACGATCTCTCCAAAGTGTTTTGAAGCACAGAAGCAGTATCTGCCCGTGACACTTTTTCCAGAATTGCTTTGTTGTTGCGAGAAGAGGCATGTTGGCATTAAGGAGTTACAGGCAGATGCTTTGTTCTGCTGACCCTCACACTTCCAAGGGCTTTTTGGAGAGCAGATCAAAGTGTTGCACGGCAACTATTAAGTATGCCAGTAGCTGGAAAGCAAAAGTAGTAGCTGGAAAGAAATTTTATGGAAAGAGTTGCATCCCCCCCCCACACACACACACACTGCTTTTCTTTCCTCATGCTGTAATTAAGACGCTTATTGCCAGGAACATCTATGGGGTGGGAGGTCAAAACACTGAAGAAAATAGCATGGCTGTGCAGCCAAAGCCTTGGCTCTTTTTCATATGGATTGGACATGGCACATGTTGAAAAGGGGCAGAACCTGACCATTAATCTTATTTTGATACACAAACAACAGACACCCTTGGTTATTTCCCAGACATCGAAACCTGCTTTGTCTCTTTCTTATCTTATTATCCTTTCTCTGTCTAGTTTAATTAACACTTATTTTTTGACTTCTTTTTATTATTTCTGAATCGGAGGTAGAATCTGCCTTGCATGTACTATTAAGAATGTCCGTTGTATACCCAATCGGGATCAAGTTTAATACTTCCAATTTTTAATAATTCTAATGAGAATTAGAGAAGCCAGAGAAGGTTGCAGAATTCTTATCAATAGCTATTAGGAATTGTCTGGTTCTTCCCTTCGTGCTGTGAATTGTTAGTTGCTCATGGCTTTAGGATTTTCTCACAAGTTTAAAATTTCTTTGCATAGTTAGTGCACTGCATGCTGGCCCTTTTACTTGGTTTGGTCTTGTATCATAAATAAATATTGAAACAGTTGGCATTTTAATGGTTTGTTGTTCTTTTTCTTTTCAATATTACCTGATTTGTACGTTTCACCAAGTCATGCTTGGATTTGATTAATCTGGGTGTAGCATGTTTTGTGAACACAGAACCTGTGGTTTGAAAATTGGGATTTTTGGAACAGGCCGTGCTTTGTTGTAGGGACGCGGTGGCCCAGTGGCTAAGGCGCTGAGCTTGTCGTTCAGAAAGGTCAGCAGTTTGGGGGTTCGAATCCTAGTGCCGCATAACGGAGTGAGCTTCTGTTACTTGTCCCAGCTTCTGCCAACCTAGCAGTTCGACAGCACATAGAAAAATAGGAACCACCTTTGGTGGGAAGGTAACAGCGTTCCATGCACCTTCAGCCTTTAGTTATGCTGGCCACGTGATCACTGAGACGTCTTCGGACAGTGGTGGCTCTTTGGCTTTGAAATGGAGATGAGCACCGCCCCCTAGAGACAGGAACAACTAGCACATATGTGCGAGGGGAACCTTTACCTTTACCTGTCCTTTGTTGTTGAAGTATTCTATGAAATGTGGCTAAATGAAGTAAGGCTAAAGGCCAGGGCCCTAACGGAGTAGCTCTTTGAAGCATTTATTTGATGTCTATGGGGCACCCTACCATGTCCATGTCTTTGGTTGGTCATAAGGGCAAGTGACCACAAGGGCACTGCAACATTGTAATTTTGAAACAGGTTTATATATAATTATGGGTTGTCTGTCGTAACTTTGAACATTCATTAAGGCACCAGTCATATCTTGTTGATTATCTGTAGTGTTTGTTTTAAAAACCTAAGCAAGTTTCTTTGCTGCATTAAGCATTGCTGAGAGCATCTACAGAGAACTTAAAATTCTCATATAGCCAGATTGAAAGAAATCTCTGAAAATCAGGCCAATCCAGGATCTATTCAAACATCACCCATAGGCTGCATAAACAGAAGGATACAATCAAGATCACGTGAAGTGTTAATACCACTTTATAATGCCTTGGTAAGGACACACTTGAAATACTGCATCCACTTTTGGTTGCCATGATGTTAAAAAGTTGTCGAGACTCTAGAAAGATTGCAGAGATGAGCAAAAAGATGCTCAGGGGATTGGAGGCTGAAAAGAAGGACTAGTGGAGACATGATAGCAGTGTTCCAATATCTCAGGGGCTACACAAAAAAGAGGAAGCCAAACTATTCTCCAAAGCACCTGAGGGCAGGACAAGAAGCAATGCTTGGAAATTAATCAAGGAGAGAAGCAATTTAGAACTAAGGAGAAATTTCCTGACAGTTAGAACAATTAATCAATGGAACAATTTGCCTCCAGAAGTTGTGAATGCTCCAACACTGGATGTTTTTATGATGATGCTAGATAACCATTTGTCTGAAGTGGTGTAGGGTTTCCTGCTTAAGCAAGAGGTTGGACTAGAAGATCTTCAAGGTCCCTTCCAACTCTGTTTTTCTAAATCTGAATCATAGGTTTGCTCTAGAAAATGAGATTTGCAAATTGTTGGCTGCAAGCTGAGGTATAAGGGCTCAGGGAGTAATTCTGAAGGAGACTCTCTTAAAGGAAGGTGAATTAGCTTTTATGATTCACCAAGATTTAAGAGTTAAATCACTTTCTTTTCATCCTCTGACTGAAAGAACTGAAATCCCTTTTAAGGAATCCAGAGAGCTCTTGGCCAATGGCCATGCTGCCTGGGAATTCTGGGAGTTGAAGTCCACACATCTTGAGGCTGTTGCGATTCAGAGTCACTGCTTTGGAATGTTACTTTTGAACTAAGTTTTTAAAACTAAGCATGTTGTGGTTCAAGATCAGAATGGGCTTTTAAGAGTGAAGTAAAATCTATTGAGAAGCTCCATTGAATTAGAAAGGATGAGGGTTGAGGAATTTTATTCAACACTTAGTTGACTTTCTCACAGTCTGTTGCCAGTGTTATGCACCATTTTGGGAAGAAATGGAGAGTCAGTTTGGCCTAGTGCCGAGATGACGAACCTATGGCACGCGTACCACAGGTGGCACATGGAGCCATTTGTCAGGGCACGTGAGGCGCATGGGCGCTCTGGCCAGCTGACTTTAGCCTTTTTTTGAGGCCATTTTTCGCCCTCCCCAGGCTCCAGAGGCTTTATAGGAGCCTGGGGAGGGTGAAAACATCCTCCCACGCCCTCCGGAGGCCCTCTGTAGGCTTCAGGAGCATCCCTGAAGCCTCTGGAGCATAAAAAACTGGCCCTACGGGCAAACCGGAATTTCGGGAAAGGACTTCCAGTTTGCTTGTAGGGTTGTTTTTTGTCCTCTGGAGCCTTCAGGGAAGCCTCCAGAAGGCCCCTGAAGGCTCCGGAGGGCTTAAACCGCCCCTACGAGCAAACCGGAAGTCTGTTCCTGAACTTCCAGTTTGCCTGTAGGGCTGGTTTTTTGCGCTCCGGAGCCTTGAGGGAAGCTCCTGAAGCCTCTGGAGGGCCTCCGGGTGGGAGGGAGGCTGTTTTGGCCTTCCCCAGGCTCCTATAAAGCCTCTGGAGCCTGGGGAAGGCGGAAAAAGTATGCAAAAAATGGGGGGAGCACCTGTCATGCTCGCATGCGTGCTGGGGGTTGCACATTGCATTATGGGTGCGGCGCTCCCATGCACGATCCCTCTGCGCTCCCCCTGATTTTGGCTCGTGAGCCAAAAAAAAAAGGTTCCCCATCGCTGGCCTAGTGGTTAAGGCACCAGGCTGGAAAGCGGGAGATCGTGAGTTCAAGTCCCACGGTAGTATCAAAAGCCAGCTGGTGGAAAGGAAAGGAAAAGGAAGGGGGAAAAAAAGGGGGGGGGAACCTGGGACAACAGAAGAACCAACCATATGAGCTTGGAAATTCCATTTTCCCAGGATCATCAAAGGGAAAAAAAAATCAAGTTGCATCATTTTTTCAACAAACATGACAAATACTTGGGTCATATTTGAATGCAGCCAAACTATGTGCGCTTAGAACTGTTAAGTCTTTTTATGAGGTTGAACCACATAAGTTAAGTCTCTCTCTCACGGTAAATATTGTGCATTTCTCCCAGCAAACATATGTTTGTTTCAGTAAACCTCTTAACTGAGGACTTACTTGCATGATGCAAGATCTTAATCTGTATCTAGGTGAACATACATGTTTAGGAAATCTTAACTTTTATCCTGTGCCATTTATCCTTTGTTTTTTTGACAACAAATTGTTTGACAGCATTCATACGTAGGTCGTAATTCCCTCCATGTTATGACAGTTGTGGTGTAATGACCACACCCAAAGCCGTGCCTTCAAATCTTCCCCATAATTTCGAGAGAGTAAACCACTCAGTCTATGAGTTCATCAGACATTGGACGGCTATAAAAGAAACTGTAAACTTTATTGGCCTTTAATGTTAGATTTATGAATGTGATAGTTCTTCGCCACTCAGTACTTAAAGGAAACATATTTCAAATCTGTCATCACGAAACACCTCGATAGCTTTTTTTTTTTTTTTACAATTCTATGAATTGTTGCCAAAATCTTCTTTGAATATTTGTCCTCTGAAGTTAGTGATGTTTCATTTCATCATGTCCAGTGTCACCATAGCATAGCACCATAGTCATAACATAATAAATCTGTTCATATTCAAGGTGCCACACCACTCAGGGAAGTAATATATCATTGCTAGTTAGCGCCTCCAAACATTGTACTTTTGTAGTAACATTGGTTATTTTCTAATGAGCTTATGATGGCCTCACATAGGTTGTACGTAATGCTGAATAACAGGAAGCTTGTTAAATATTAATGTGATTGGGAAACTTATATTCCTCCATAAATTATTATTCTCGTTAACATTAAACCAATAAAGTTTATAGTTTATTTTATAGCCCTCCTTAGTATGGTGAATTGTCCGTTTATGGCTTCCTATGAAGAGTTAGGCTACACTATTTGCCAGGAAGATGATGAAATTATGATTAAGCCAACCAAGAATGAAAACTTGCATTTACATAAATTACACAATTTAAGACTTTTTTTGTTTCTTCCACTGGAGTTTTACCTCAGAAGGAGTTTGGCAATACCCTTTCCAAATATGACTTTTAATAAAATGTGCTAGGTCAGGGGTGTCAAACTCGATTTTATTGAGGGCTAAATCAGGGTTGGGTTTGACCGCAGGGGAGCATTTGCCAAGGTGGGCATGGTCAGCTCGACGTCACTTGTGTGGTCAGATGCCACTTTTGCTAGTAGTTTGTTTTGCTAGCCCTCTGCCAGCGAAAACGGAGTTCGTGAGGGCCGCACGTGGCCCTCCCAAGCTCTGTTTTTAGATGCGAAGGCCTTTTGCAGCCCTCTGCCAGCGAAAACGGAGTTCGTGAGGGCCGCACGTGGCCCTCCCAAGCTCTGTTTTTAGATGCAAAGGCCTTTTGCAGCCCTCTGCCAGCGAAAACGGAGTTCGTGAGGGCCGCACGTGGCCCTCCCAAGCTCTGTTTTTAGATGCGAAGGCCTTTTGCAGTCCTCTGCCAGCGAAAACGGAGTTCGTGAGGGCCGCACGTGGCCCTCCCAAGCTCTGTTTTTAGATGCAAAGGCCTTTTGCAGCCCTCTGCCAGCGAAAACGGAGTTTGTGAGGGCCGCACGTGGCCCTCCCAAGCTCTGTTTTTAGATGCAAAGGCCTTTTGCAGCCCTCTGCCAGTGAAAATGGAGCTCAGTCGGGCTGCATGTGGCCCTCTTTGTGCTCCGTTTTTGCTGGCAAATGGCTGCAGGAGACCGTTGCAACCGAAAACAGAGCCCGAGCTCTGCTTTCACTGGTAGAGTCACTGCAGGCTTGTCCTTCGCTGTTTCCAGGGCAGCACCATGGGCCAGATCTAACCACTCTGCAGGCTGGATGAGGCCCACGGGCCTTGAGTTTGACACCCCTGTGTTAGATGAACAAGGTCCTGACAAGCGTCTGATCCTTTGCCATCTCCTGTCCACTTGGTCTTGGTTTTAATGAAGGCAAACAAGGAATCCTTGATTGATTGAGCTTTTAAATTGCATGTGACCCTATTGATATTTGAGTTCTGTACAAATGCTTTCCTGGCTAATTTTAGTGTTTGTGCATGGGTGTGGTGGGCATGCCACTGCCAGTGGTGAGGGAGGAGTGAACATGCCTTTGAAGCATTAGAAAGTGAATTGAAAGTCATTCTGGGTGAGGCTGATCACAGAAGGCCTTTTGGCAAACAGGTAGCCAGAATTACACATTTCCACAAACATATTAAGCCTTGTTCTTGTTGATGGCCTAAAATTCCGTCTGGAGGTTGTATCATTTAAGAACCACAGGTCTGGATGTTTGTCTTCACCTTCCTCCATATCCATCACAACAGCTCTTAAGGGGAGGATTAGACATCAGCACGGTTTCTTAATACCTCTGTCCATATTCGACTTGGGGTTGCACCTGGCTGGTTGCACCTGGTCGAATGGGAGACCACCAGAAAATCCCCAAAAGCAGATGGTAGCAAGCCATCTCTATCACGTTTGTTTGTTTATTTATTTATAATGTATATTGCCGCCTATTCACCCGTGGCGACTCAAGGTGGCTTACCAAGTGTAAAACCCCATTTAAAACAGTGAAACTAATAAAAAGGTGTTTATGACAGCTCTAATAAACTTTGGTCACAAAGATATCACAGAGAGAGAGAGAGGCAGAGAGGGAGGGGGGAGGGAGGGAGGGGGAGAGAGAGAGAGACAGAGAGAGACAGAGAGACAGAGAGAGACAGAGAGACAGAGAGACAGAGAGAGAGAGAGAGAGAGAGAGAGAGAGAGAGAGAGAGAGAGAGAGAGAGAGAGAGAGATTTGAGCTCCAAATTAGATTTCTTTGGATTACTTTCAGAACCATTGAGCACTGAAAAAGGCACCTGCAGTCTAAATAGTTCAGCCATGGTTTCCTGTTACCAGAAAGGCATTAAAACCATTGTTCTCAGGAGGCCGGAAATAGGATAGTACTTACCTGAATTTTCATTACTTCACGAAGTTGCAATCTTTGAGACTGGGAGTAAGAGAACATAGAAGATATTATGTTGAAGCAAGACTAAACCAACATACTGTGCATCTATAATATATCTTACACAGGGTCATTCTAAAGCCCTGCCTTTTCCATGGTTGTGAGCGGGTTCTCCCAACTGGGTTTTTATTTTGACCTAACTAAGCTAAGGGATGCAGTGGTTCAGTGGCTAAGGCGCTGAGCTTGTCGATCAGAAATGTCGGCAGTTCGGCGGTTTGAATCCCTAACACTGCATAACAGAGTGAGCTCCCGTTACTTGTCCCAGCTACTGCCAACCTAGCAGTTCGAAAGCATGTAAAAAAATGCAAGTAGAAGAGGAACCACCTTTGGTGGGAAGGTAACAATATTCTGTGCGCCTAAGCTGTTTAGTCATGCCGGCCACATGACTACGGAGACGTCTTCGGACAGCGCTGGCTCTTTGGCTTTCAAACAGAGATGAGCACTGCCCCCTAGAGTCGGGAACCACTAGCACATATGTGCAAGGGGAACCTTTACCTTAACCTAATCTTTAGTTGTGACAATATGGAACTCGTATCCAAGTCTTATCAAGTTCCCCTTAGTCCGCTTTTCTCTGGGATAAATATGCATATGATTCCCTTCTCCTTATAGGTACGTGAATACCTAAAGGATCTTGGTCCCTCTCAAAGTCACAAGAGACTTGAAGGCTACATAGTTGAAGGGAAAAGTGATGACATCCAAGAAACAGAGATGGAGAGACAGCCTGGAGCCCCAAAGAGCTTTTTTCAACCCAGACCCCAGCCTGGTGTCTTCCTGATGTGTTGGAACTCCCCAAATTATGGGAAGAGTTGGGGATTGACATGTAAAGGCCCTCGGATCCGTAGCTCCATTTTTATCATTGGAGTGTGCTTTTCTCCATCTCTCTATTTCCCTGCTTCTTTCTTTGCTGCTCACTTTTGCAAAGAAATCCTACTCAACAGCTAGCAGAATTCCAGATTTTGGGGGGGGGGGTTGTTGGGGAAAATAAGGCCAGAAGTAAGCCCCCATCTGTCTACTTGCGAAGCATCCCTGACCTGCTCTCGAGTAGCCATAGGCAGGGGGATGGGGAACCGAGCCTTGCAGCTGCAGCAAGGGAATTGCACTTCAGTCAATGCAAAAGTACATTCCAGTCATCTCTATATCAAGGCCATTTCCATGGTGACCCACAGTGGCCGGAGGGAGGGACTTCTGCTCCTTATTGTTGGAAGTTAAAACCAACCCCTCTCCTAGAGAAATGAAATATTTTGGGAAATATTAAAAAGGCAGAATATTTCCCCTAAAAAGAGAAGTAGAAACTCAAGAGAGACAGAAACTCAGCTGCCCTCACCTTTATGAATGAGCTATTAAGGCCTGAGCCTGCCTATTCTACATAACAAAGGTCTCCCCCTTCAGCTCCAGGGTGATGGCATTAAGGCATGGGCCTCAGGACAAGATAGTATTAGCCCTTTACCCATCTCATCACATGGGACCTTGGAAGATTACATCATCACCCAGCAAGTTTGGGAGACAGCCTACAGAGTTGCCCCTGCATGGGCCATGGGAGTCTGACAACCAATCACAATACAAGCTCAAGTCCAAAGCCCAGAGAGGACATAAAACTAGAGACTTTCAGCATCTCTGCCCTTTTCTGTTCAGGAATTCAAGCCATGTGGTCCTGTCCACCATTAAACCATCTTTCCAAGCAGCCTCCATGTTTCCAGTGTCTTTTCCCCCGCTTGGAACTGAACCCAGAAAGACATTTCTTCCAACAATGGGAAATTGTTTCATTGGGGAATGTGACTGATGACGCACCTTGCGGGGGGAGGGGGGAAACAGGGTCAGAGCCGAGGCGTGAATTAAGTGAGGTCAGAGTTGGCTTCACTTGGAAAAATAGCTGGATTTCTTTTGAAGCTTGGCTCGAGACTCATGATTTAATTAGGGCATCGGTGGGAACTGTGACACCATCCCTGTCTTACCACAAATTCTCATTTCAGTGCTTTGAAACTGAAGCGACAAAGCTCCATTAGCAGCCAAAGACAATGCCCTGGAAGAAAAGGGAATAATTTATTCTATAATGAAACTGGAAGGTTAAAATCTGAGTTTTGCTCAATCATGCAGTCTGTTTGATTTTCCTGCATTGGCTCAGAGCGTGACTCACGTAAGTCGTTAAGGGGAAGAAATTTGGTGACAAACTACTGAGACCTGACAATTTTCTCTCAGTTTTTGAAGATAAGGGTTACCTCCTAGTAAGAGAGAGCAAGAACTGCCTGCTAGGGATTCAACCTCTAAATATTAGGAAAGGAACAGAGAATTCATTTCATCATCAGAGACCCAGAGATTACAAACTTGCTTTGCCTGTTTCCCTCCATTATTAAGCCTTTTGTTGACTAGCCAAGTTGTTAGGTGGACTTGCAAATATTGAACCTCTGGGTCTGCTTGCTAATTCATCACCGTTTTCCAGGGACGCAGTGGCTCAGTGGCTAAGACGCTCAGCTTGTTGATCAGAAATGTCGGCAGTTCGGTGGTTCGAATCCCTAGCGCCGCGTAACGGAGTGAGCTCCCATTACTTGTCCCAGCTTCTGCCAACTTAGCAGTTCAAAAGCACGTAAAAAATGCAAGTAGAAAAATAGGAACCGCCTTTGGTGGGAAAGTAACAGCGTTCCGTGTTCCTTTGGCATTTAGTCATGCCGGCCACATGACCACGGAGACGTCTTCGGACAGTGCTGGCTCTTCGGCTTTGGAATGGAGATGAGCACCACCCCTTAGAGTCGGGAACGACTAGCACATATGTGCGAGGGGAACCTTTACCTTTACCTATCCAGGCCTTTCACTGCTCACCTAACAAACAAAACTTACCTGTGCTCCCACTCACTGGCTAGGTTACTGGTAAAATTTCAGGATGGTGTTTCTAAGTGCCACCCATTATTTCTTACAATAGCAATAGCACTTGGACTTATATACCGCTTCGCAGTGCTTTAGAGACGTCTCTAAGCTGATTACCGAGTCAGCATATAGTCCCCAACAATCTGGGGTCCTTATTTTACCGACCTCAGAAGGATGGAGTCAATCTGGAGCCAGTGATCATCAAACTGCAATACTGCATTCTAACCACTGGCCCAGGGGTGGGTTTCAACCGGTTCGCGGCAGTCCCCGCGAACCGGTTGGTCGGCGAACCTGGAAGTAAGTAACTTCCGGGAACGGCGAAGGGCCCACCCGCCCGTCCACATTCCTTACCGGTCTTTGAAGGCTTCTGCGCTTTCACGCAGGCGCATGGCACATACAGCGCCTGCGTGATTCTCCACGAGCAGCTGGATGGCACATACAGCGCCTGTGTGAGTCTCCGCAAGCAGCTGGAGCATCGCGCAGGCGCTAAGACGCATGCGTGAACTGCACGCGTGCACGAGGACGCCGGCGGTCCCGTTCCAACCGAACCGGTTGGAATGGGATTAGCAACCCACCCCTGCACTGGCCCCACCACAGCAATCCTAGAAGGATTTCTCCTCTTCCAGCTTTTCTCACCTTCTGCCTATAAAATCTCACACAGAGAACCCTTGACTTATGTCCCATTCATTTAACAATTGTTTTGAGACAATGGGGCTGGAAAAAAAATGATTCATGATCAGTCCAATGTACTTAACACCGTTGTGGCATCCCCATGGTCACATGATCAGAATCTAGTTGCTTGGCAACCAGCATGTTCTTGTGACAGTTGCAATGATTCAGGGCCACCATTTGCCACCTTCTGGGACTTCTGACAAGCAAAGTCAATGGGAAAAGCTGATTTTTTTAATGACCATGTGATTCACTTAACGACCACAGCGAAAAAGATAGCAAAATCAGCGCGACTCACTTAATGACTGCATCATCTAGTGATGGACATTCCAGTCCCCATTATGGTCGTACGTCAAGGACTAAAACTAATAGGAAAAGGAAGAATTGCTAGAAAATTGTATTGGGGAGGGAGCAGTGGTGAGATTCAAATAATTTAACAACCGGTTCTCTGCCCTCATGACTAGCTGGGTGGGCGTGGCCATGGTGGGCGTGGCCGGGAGGTGTGACAGGCAGCACCCTCGTGGGAGCAAAAATGTGTGGGAGGGACAGTGCCGTCCCCGTGCCCCGTTTTGGGCCTAATAGGCCTCTCTGCAGCCTCCTGGGAACAAAAACAGGCCATGGTGAGGGGTGCACTGCACCCCATTTTGGGCCTAGTAGGCCTCCCTGCACTTACCTGGGAGCCAAAATAGGGCCTGTGTGGACTCCTGGAAGGGGCAGGGCCAGCCAGCAATTTAACAATCTGTTCGCCCAAACCAGTCCGAACCAGCTGAATCCCACCACTGGAAGGGAGGATAGTCACCAGGATTGTGTCAAGTAACAAGCTTTGCAGGACCATAGGAAAATTGGAAGCTGTTGAAAATACGGTAGTTTTAAAGGCAGGAAAGGGGATGTTTTGAGAATTGGGGGCCACAGCTTGTTCAGTGAACGTATCATACGGGAGATTACAAGAAACAGAAAGCGTGGAGCTGGTTGTTTTGCCCTGTTTGGGGAAAAAAGCTGTTTTATCTTGGGAACCAAAGCGCCTTGGATACAAGCGTTCCCATCTGTGATAAACCTAACCCTCCCCAGACAGCCCTTTTCCCCAATCGCCAAATTTCAGTTTGCCATGTCAATAGAAACGTGGAATAGAAAGCAATAGTTCACTTCCAAGATGCCTCCTGCTCTCAATTCCTCCTTATTTTGCAGGAGAAAAAAACAAAACTGTGCTTCTGAAAAGTTAGCTATTTTGGCATTGAACAACCACCTGAAAAACTGGAAGACTGCACTGAAACTACAAGTGTCCCCCCCCCAATTGAAGATCTATGATTATCAAGCTGGCTGGAGTAAATCTAAAGGAGCTGGAAGGAACCTTAAGAGGTCTTCTAGCCCAACCTCCTGCTCAAGCAGGTGACCCTATACCAAGCGATGGTGAACCTTTTTTGGCTCGCATGCCATAAGCAGGGGGAGCGCAGGGGGGGCGTGCGAGGGCATGCCACACCCATAATGCAATGCGAGACACACACACACACGTGCGCATTCCCGCATGACAGGCACAACCCCCCATTTTCTGTATGCCACCTGTGACTAGCTATACTTTATCTCTGGGGCAGCATATTTCAGTGTAAGGGCAGCCCAGTGGTGGGATTCAACTGGTGCTTTGCACGCGCACAGTGGTTTTGAAAACAGCTCAAAAACCTACCTTCTACTGCAGCCCCAGTGAGTAAAACAAAATGTGTCCCATTGCTAATGTCAGACTATCCCAAGGGTTGGCAACCTTAAACACTCTAAGAGCCACAAAGGTCCTAACTGGAAGCTCCCTGTTCAATTCTGGAGCCAACTGGAAGTCCGGTTCCCCCACCATAGAATCTCCTCCTAATGTGGCGTCCTTTTTCCTCTGCCAACTGGAAGTCTGGTTACCCCACCATAGAGTCTCCTCCTAGTGTGGCGTCCTTTTTCCTCTGCCAACTGGAAGTCCGGTTCCCCCACCATAGAGTCTTCTCCTAGTGTAGTGTCCTTTTTCCTCTGCCAACTGGAAGTCTGGTTCCCCCACCATAGAGTCTTCTCCTAGTGTGGTGTCCTTTTTCCTCTGCCAACTGGAAGTCCAGTTCCCCCACCATAGAGTCTCCTCCTAGCGTGGCATCTTTTTTTCTCTGCCAACTGGAAGTCCAGTTCCCCCACCATAGAGTCTCCTCCTAGTGTGGCATCCTTTTTCCTCTGCCAACTGGAAGTCCGGTTCCCCCACCAGAGTCTCCTACTAGCGTGGCGTCCTTTTTCCTGTGCCAACTGGAAGTCTGGTTCATCGACCATAGAGTCTCCTCCTAGCGTGATGTCCTTTTTCCTCTGCCAACTGGAAGTCTGGTTCCCCCACCATAGAGTCTCCTCCTAGTGCGGCATCCCTAGTGTGGCATCTACCTGCCCTAACCAAAAGCCCTATCAATTGTAGAGCTGACTAATAACAGGGAGCCATAGCAGACTGATGAAAGAGCCACATGCAGGTTCAGAGCCACGGGCTGCCTGGACTATCTGCTTATGAAGTTTGGTTAAGGAGAGATGCAGCCATGACAGATTGTAGGTGCAGGATTTTTCACCGCTTGTTTGTTTCCACTTGGGATGACGTTGACACAAAGTCAAGTATCCTTGTGTGTTCATAAGGCCTCATTCCAAGCTTCTACTTAAGAGTTAAAACCATAGAAGAAAGCATCACTCCCACCCCCATTCAGGCAGGAGCAGAATCGTCACAACTGGTGCTTCCATCCAGCAACTTTTGCCAACGGTCCAGCAGGATACCATGCTCAGTGGTTTCAAAAACTGGAAAAGATTTCTTAGTTATAAACAAAATGTACTCTATGGCCAAGATTGATCTATCAGGAAATAGAAGGTTAGGGATTCCAGGAAAATTACTGCTTTGGCGGTGACCTTTCTGGGAAACCACTAAAATGCACAGTGGAAATCATTTCCAACTGGTTGGAAAGCTTTATCAGCTTTTGAACTATGCACTAATATAAACATGGCCCAGAGATGCATCTCTTTGCCAAAGCATTGCCTACTCATTGTTTCCTAACTTGCATTTGCTTCATGCTTTAAAACAGGGGTTCCCCAACCTTTTGGACCTCAGGGGCCACTAAATTCATAATATAATCTGCCTAATGACTGGCTGGGTAGGTGTGGCTAGGTGGTCATGTGACTGGGTGGGCGTGGCCAACTTGATGTCACTCATGTTGAGGGGTGCCTTGCCGGCCTCTACTTGCCCCTCCCCTCCTAGTCATACCTTGCCTGCCCGCCCGGGCTCCTTAGGGCCCCAACAGGAAGCATTTGTTGGAGCTAAGCAGCCATCATGTTGGCAAAACAGCTGGCTCAGTTCAAATTGGATCTGACCGAGAAGGAGGCTCAGCAGAAGCACTTCACTGAGGACTACGAGCATAGGCTTTCCAAGCAGAGGGAAGACCTGTGGGAGTTCAAGGACAGGGACCGGCACCTGGAGGCTCAGTGGCCTGAGATGGTCAGCCAGTTCCAGGCCATGATGCAGTCCCACTGGAACGAGGCCCTCCGGCTCTTTGCCACCAGCGGCACTTCCTCCCAGCCTTCGCCCAAAGCTCCACACCAGGAGACTGAAGCAGACCCCAAGTCGGAATTTCTGCACCCCCCCTTTAACCCACACAAAAAGACTCCGAAGGGGGAGACTCTCTGCAGCAACACAAGCGTTCATTGCACGTATCCATCCCAGGGGCCGTAGTTTGAGGACCCCTGATTTAGTGCAATATAAAAAATGCAAATAACTTTTCTGCGGACAACCAAAATTTTATTGTGAACCATCAGTGGTCCACGGACCACCAGTTGATGACCGCTGTTTTATAATATGCACTGGCTTTCCTTGGACATAACCCTCCAAATGAATTCACTCATAGAGCTCTGTCTGGTTTCTATCTGCACCGGCCTTTCCTAAAGCAGCAGCCAAAAGCTCTTTTTTGACAGATTTTCAGTAGGCAAATAAGAAGGGTTTTATTTATTGGAGTTATTTATTGCACATTTTTAACCTTGATACCACCTCTATCCTTCCAAGAATCTCCTGTTACTCGTGGTAGGTTTTTGTTTTTTTTCTGGCTGCACAATCTTTGGCTAGTCTGACGGAATGATTTAGTTGTCCAGAATAAACTGAGCAGCCCTTGGACTCTGACAGACCTCTTCTTATTTTTCTTTCTCCTCAGCCCAGCTGCCAAAGTGATCCAGGGATCTACTTTTGTTTTAGTGGTGGCGTTACAATAGCTGAAGCTGGAGAAACCGACATTAATAGCAATAGCAGTTAGACTTATATACCGCTTCATAGGGCTTTCAGCCCTCTCTAAGCGGTTTACAGAGTCAGCATATCGCCCCCAACAACAATCCGGGTCCTCATTTTACCCACCTCGGAAGGATGGAAGGCTGAGTCAACCTTGAGCCGGTGAGATTTGAACAGCCGAACTGCTGAACTGCAGTCAGCTAAAGTAGCCTGCAGTGCTGCACTCTAACCACTGCACCACCTCGGCTCTTAATTAATGTGAAGATGGGTTGTGAAGGCAGCCTTTTCCAAACTGAACAGTAAATCTTTTATAAAGCTGGTAGCCACCGGTTCATAGTTTTCAGGGCCAGGCGCTGCAAAATATTAGAAACTGCATTTACACGTAATTTATTCATAATTTATGAGCCACAGTGGCGCAGTGGTTAGAGTGCAGTACTGAAGGATACTTCTGCTAATCACCGGCTGCCAGCAGTTTGAATCTCACCAGACTCAAGGTTGACTCAGCCTTCCATCCAGTGGTGAAATTCACATTTTGTGGGCGTGGCTTGGTGGGCGTGGTGTGGCTTGGTGGGCGTGGCTTGGTAGGCGTGGCAGGGGAAGGATACTGCAAAATCTCCATTCCCATCCCGCTCGGGGGACAGCCAGAGGTGGCCTTTGCTGGTTCTTCGAACTACTCAAAATTTCCGCTATTGGTTCTCCAGAACCTGTCAGAACCTGCTGGATTTCACCCCTGCTTCCATCCTTCCGAGGTGGGTAAAATGAGGACCCAGATGGTTGGGGAAAATAGGCTGACTCTGTAAACCGTATACATAGGGCTGTGAAGCACTGGGAAGCGGTATATAAGTGCCATTGCTATTGCTATTCAAGTCATATTTAACAGATAGCAGATAACAGGAGTTGGAAGGTCCTCTAGTTCAGTGGTCTCCAACCTTGGCAACTTTAAGACCTGTGGATTTCAACTCCCAGAGTTTTGCTGGCTGAGGAACTCTGGGAGTTGAAATCCACAGGTCTTAAAGTTGCCAAGGTTGGAGACCACTGCTCTAGTCCAACCCCTGCCCAAGCTGAAGACTGTATACCATTTCAGACAAATGGCTGTTCAGTCTCTTCTTAAAAACCTTTCAGTGTTGGAGCACCACAACTTCCAGGGGCAAGTCCTTCCACTGGTGGTCCATCAGGAAATTTCTCTTTAGTTCTAGGTTGGTTTTCTCTCCTTGGTTAGTTTCCATCCATTGCTTCTTGTCCTGCCTTCTGGTCCTTTGGAGAATAGGTTGACCCCCGCTTCTTCGTGGCCGCCCTTCAAATGTTTATTCTTTACACAAATGTTAACTTTAAGCCATGTGTCTTAAAGTTGCCAAGATTGGGAAACCCAGACTAAAGCTAAACAGAAGGCCACAAACCCCAATGACACATTTTCTGGGGGATCAAAATTCACCGATGCAGGATAGCTGTTGCATGGAAAGAACAGGTCCATAAACTACGCACTCCCTGGGCATTGAATCTGTGCTAGAGAAGACAATTCCAGAAGTCTGGGTCAGCGAGGTTGATTGAATCAGTCTTTGTCAGAGAAAGAAGGTTGGCCTTGTGACTATGCATAACTCCAGGGTTTATGAAGTCATTTAATGCCCTGCTTAATCATGAAGAATGTTGGATGGGGAAGTCTGGGAATGGAGGCCACACTTTTTAGAGTGGCCAAAGTTGAGAAATGCTATTTTATTGTTTCATTTGCTGCATTACAGTAATTGCACATCTTCTTTGAAGAAGATGCTTGGTTCCTTCAGGGTAACTTGGCTATGTTGATATTCAGTCGTGACTTAAATCAAAGACTTTTAATTTTATTTATTTACTAGTTGATAACCCGGCGTTGCCTGGGTATTTATTATAGGGGGAAAATATCCGGACCAAATGTAATTTCTAATGTTAGATTTCCCCCCTTACCAGAGGGAAGTCGTTACCATGGCAACTCTACTATGCTGTACAGTAGAAGCCATTTTAAGGCACAACAGGCTATATCTTAACAGAACACGCCCCCCCAAGGGCTGTTAGGGGTGTATTACCCCCACAGTACTTTTTTTCAGAGAGTAAGTAAACTGTGTACCAAGTTTGGTTGAAATTGCTGCAGGTGTTCCAGAATTATGCTGGAACATAGACACACACAGAGAGAACGAGATAGATAGATGATAGGTAGATAGATAGATGATAGATAGATAGATAGATAGATAGATAGATAGATAGATAGATAGATAGATAGATAGATAGATAGATATGGAGATGGAGATAAAGCTATTTTTAAAAATTTTAACATGAGGGGTGTGTTGTGATTATTTTCCCACTGGAAAAGACAGTTGAATAATCTCACAATCTAAGCTAGTGAACAGCTATAAGGAAGTAGAATAGTGTGCTAAAATATTTTACTTCATGGACACCTGTACAGACATAACTGTATGTTTAAAAGATATGAGACTGAGATGCAAATCAGTGAAATCAGAAATTAGAGCCTTTCTTGAATTTTTATTAACTGGATTGTTCTGTGGTTTAACTTCCTCTATCTATGACAAACTCCAGAAAGCCACCATTTATGTAGCGGTTTGTAAGGAACAAGGGACGCAGTGGCTCAGCTGCTAAGATGCTGAACTTGTCGATCAGAAAGGTCGGCAGTTCAGCAGTTTGAATCCCTAGCCCCGCATAACTGAGGGAGCTCCCATTACTTGTCCCAGCTTCTGCCAACTTAGCAGTTCGAAAGTATGTAAAAATGCAAGTAGAAAAAATAGGTGACACCTTGGTGGGAAGGTAACAGTGCACTGTGCGTGTTTGGCGTTTAGTCATGCCTGCCACATGACCACCGAGACATCTTCGGATAGCGCTGGCTCTTTGGCTTTGAAACGGAGATGAGCAGCGCCCCCTAGAATCAGAAACGACTAGCACACATATGCGAGAGGAACCTTTACCTTTGTAAGAAACAATCTAGAAAGGTTGAAAAAAGGTCCATTGAATGTCTATGACAATTCTTATTACCTCAACTTGCATGAAGATTGTGACTAAACACCTGTACACAGGTTATAGCTATGTTATAACACATCATTGCATAAATGATGCAACTACATAACTTGCCTGAGTTCAGGTGCGGTTGGCACAAATTATACAACCGTACTATGTATGCACTGACACGTTGTACACAATATCATTGTGATACCATCCTTTTGACACCTACGGAAGCTGCAGTCCAAGGCCCATGAGCCTTGAGTTTGACACCCCTGATATAAACACATTTGTGGGGTTTTAAACTGAGAATGAGGAGTGGCTTTTGTAGGTTAATTGTAAGGAACCAGTAAGTCTAACTTGTTCTGAGTGTGTCAACCAAAAATAGACACATTTGCAACTTAGCAGGCTGATACAGCATTTTTTTATCTCAAGAAAAGTTCAAATATTAAGATTCTTTGCTTGCTTTTATGAAGTGAAAGTAGAAAGGGAAAGGAAGAGAGAAAGGACAACTCAATGTTTTCTATTTTGGTCTTTTTATGCATTTCTGCCTTGCTGGTGTCACTGCCAGTTTTAATTTCCTGCTGTTGTTACTCGCTGGCATCCCTTCCTCCGCTGAGCAGCTATCTGCCTCTTCTGCAAAATGAGACAGCCCGTGCAGACACATCCATTCTAGCAACTGTCCTGTTGTAACCTGGGATTACAATACAGCATTGCAAATGCACCCTGAAGATACAGATAAACCTCCATCTAAAACAAGGGTGTCAAACTCAAGGCCCAGAGACGGGGTACTTAAATCTGGCCCACGGGCCGCTCTGGAAACAACAAAGGACTGGCCTGTGGTGCCTCTGCCAGTGAAAATGGAGCTCACGAAGGCTGCTTGTGGCCCTCACGAGCTCCATTTTCACTGGCAGAGGGTTGCAGGAGGCCATCCCAGCCAAAAACAGAGCTCACAAGGGTCGCAGGCAGTCCTCCCAAGCTCGGTTTTAACTGGCAGAGGGTTGCAGGAGGCTGTCCCAGCCAAAAGCGGAGCTCACAAGGGTCACAGGCAGTCCTCCCAAGCTAGGTTTTAACTGGCAGAGGGTTGCAGGAGGCCATCCCAGCCAAAAATGGAGCTCACAAGGATCGCAGGCAGTCCTCCCAAGCTCCATTTTCACTGGCAGAGGGTTGCAGGAGGCCGTCCCAGCCAAAAACGGAGCTCACAGGGGTCGCAGGCAGTCCTCCCAAGCTCGGTTTTAACTGGCAGAGGGTTGCAGGAGGCTGTCCCAGCCAAAAACGGAGCTCACAAGTGTTGCAGGCAGTCCTCCCAAGCTCCGTTTTCACTGGCAGAGGGTTGCAGGAGGCCGTCCCAGCCAAAAACGGAGTTCACAAGGGCCGCAGGCAGACCTCCCAAGCTCCGTTTTCACTGGCAGAAGGTTACAGGAGGCCGTCCCAGCCAAAAACGGAGCTCACAGGGGTCGCAGGCAGTCCTCCCAAGCTAGGTTTTAACTGGCCAAGGGTTGCAGGAGGCTGTCCCTGCCAAAAACGGAGCTCACAAGTGTCGCAGGCAGCCCTTCCAAGCTCCATTTTCACTTGCAGAGGATTGCAGGAGGCCGTCCCAGCCAAAAACAGAGCTTGGAAACCCGTTTTCACTGGCAGAGTGCTTGGGCCACCACAGGTGCCCCCGACACGAGTGATGCCGAGCTGACCACGCACACCCTGGCCTCCCGAGTTCAAACACAACCCCGATGCGGCCTTCAAAGAAATCAAGTTTGACACCCCTGCTCTAAAAGGATGCAAATGACCAGCTTTGTGCAAGGAGTATAAATCCTTCCATTCCCCACCATCCAGTCAGAGCTGAAGAAGCTTCTTGGATGAGAAGTGAAATGTCTTCAAAAGAAAAAAAGAAACAAGGAAGTCCAGTTGCCTCTTGAAAAAAAGCACCTTTGGGACAACCATAACCGGAATGACTGAGAATCACTACAGGCCCATTGCAAATGCATTGACTTAATTAGAAGAATGGTCCCCATCGCCTACCTGCAGCTGAGTCCAAAGAAATGGTGCACACCATTAGCTTAATTTGGAGGGGCCCTAAAGTCAGTGGGTTTGGGAATTTGGGACGGTGGGTTGTTGTTTTTTACATTTTGCAACCGCTGATGGTTTGAAGGGCAGAGAACAGCCGGTTTGTAGCCAGGCAAAGCATTCCTTT
>NW_028261389.1:70256618-70331618 GCF_051295495.1 Thamnophis sirtalis
CACACACAGTATTTTACTTATTGAGTACTTCAATGTAATATTTTTCTAGGACTGGATCTTGTTATAGTTTGTTTCAAACTAATCATTGAACGAAATAACGTTCCGTCTCTCCTTGCAGTGGTGGGATTCAGCCAGTTCGCACCTATTTGGGAGAACCGGTTGTTGGAAGAAATCTTATTTTGTTTTTTCCCACTTTACAGAGCTGTAAGGAAGGCAGGAAGGAAACATTCTGGTGTTGTTTCTAGCCTAATCTTTATTGCCCTACTTACAAAAACTGTCTCTCTGGTTAGCCCTTATTACATTGTAACTGCTAAGGTGAAGCGCCCATCGACTTGAGTGACGTTGAGTTGGCCATGCCAACATAGTCACATGTCCACTGAGTCACACCTACCCAGCTGGTCATTAGGGCATAGAATCAGTTGTTAAATTATTTGAATCCCACCACTACTGCCTCCTTGTCATTTTAAATTAGATGAAGGCTCAAATCAAAAGTAGAGACAAAGAATATCCAACATTTAAGTTCTGAATGATGACAGTTTTAAGATTGATTGACAGATGAGCAGGCCATTGAGTTTTTGTTTGACAGAGTACCCTGAAACCTGAGTAGACTTCAGTTATCTCACACGCAAGGACACTCATGGCGTGTTCCTGTGTATCTCTACATAATGCAAAAGTCAAGTTGATAGTCACAGTTATATGATTGCAAGATGCCCTTAATTGTATGGGTAGAAAAGGTTGTTCAACCAAGGAAGGGAAGTGAGTGCCATCTCTGAAGCACAGAGATTTCCTAGATCCATTTTTCTCAACCTTGACTACTTCAAGATATATGGACTTCCAACTCCCAGAATTTCCAAACCAGCTTTCTTATCTGGGAATTGAAGTCCACATATCTTAGCAATAGCAGTTAGACTTATATACCACTTCATAGGGCTTTCAGCCCTCTCTAAGCGGTTTACAGAGTCAGCATATTGCCCCCAACAACAATCCGGGTCCTCATTTTACCCACCTCGGAAGGGTGGAAGGCTGAGTCAACCTTGAGCCAGTGAGATTTGAACAGCCGAACTGCAGAACTGCAGTCAGCTGAAGTAGCCTGCAGTGCTGCATTTAACCACTGCGCCACCTCGCCATTCGTGCTTCAATTCAAGACTGTCTATGGTTTCCTCCCTTCCCTTTCCTGGATTCTACAATTTGCAAAATGAGAATTCTAAGAAGTTCCTTTCACAGCCTATTTGATGGGTTTTTTTGTTTTATTTTTGCAGGTTTCTGAGTTGGGCCCACTTTTCTGTCTGAGAGTTTTGCTAAGACTCAACTATGTGGGCATATGTTAACGTGCTTATTATAGGAAAGGACTTGTTTGTGCTGCATTAATTAGAAAAATATATTTATTTGCCTATTTATAACATTGTTTCTTTTAAGGGTTTGTTTTTTTTTGCTAGAAAGCACCGAACCTCAAAGCGAAGAGCGATTTAAAAACTTAAACTACTCAAACAGCAAAAAAAAAAAGTTAAAAGTTTTTTTTTTCAAAAAAGAAGGAAGCTAACGTATTTGAAAGCATGATAACCACCAGCAGAAAAATAAGTCAAAGAAGACCTTTCTAAAATGTATTTAGGAAATAAAAGTAAAAACCTTGCTTTATTAATTTAGGAAGTAAAAAATCTACATCTCTGAATTCAAATCAGCTCCTGATACCTTCCTAGGACATGCTGTTTTCCTAGAAAGAAAAAAAATCACTATGACCCTATTTCAGATTTTTTAAAAATCAGTCTAGACACAAAAGTCTAGACCCTATATGGTCTTCCATATAGGTACAAGCAAACCCAAGCATAACTTAGCTGTTAAGCCTTGCCAAGGTGAGATAAATCTGTATATTTCATTTATTTATTTTCAAGGGTGCCTCCCTCCATCTATATCACATCACTGAGCTAATGCTGCCCATTAAGCAGGAGAAAATGTGTGACAGTAATAATAGTAATGCTTTACAATCTCTTATAACATTAGACTAATTTATAATAAATCCATGTCATTTCCCAGTGTTATAATGACATTTGCATTTGTATGACTGGTGGTGATGTGTAATGAAGTTTGATTAACAAGCAAAATATCTCTATCTATGACATATAAACACAATAATGTCTGCTATTAATATCATAGGAACAGTCACCCAAAGTGAGTGTTTGATTTTGTTTGATTTATGTTTATGTGCTATGCATCTCGCCGAGGGTAGCATCAGTTTTTTTTCCTTGATTAAAGCTGGGGGAATGACCTCTCATGCCGACGTTATACTATCCAGAGTTGGGATTCACTTACCTTCCCTACCAGTTCGCAAATGTCTGCACATGTGCACCGCCTTGAAAAAACACCACACAACATTAACTTGGTTCATTAGACGTGTCTCCTCTCTCCTCTAGGACTTTCCACCAAAACCATCTTCATTTGATCCCAACAGCAACCCTCGTTGGTCAAAACGAGTTGGTCTATAAATAAATAAGTAAATCAGTTGGTCTAAATGAGAGTTAAGGGGCCATAAATCATCCAGTATGTGGTCTAAAGCTGGATTTTTAACCTGGAACTTCCTAGTTGAAGTCCATCACCACCAGTGCTGTTCTTGTCCCTTTTTAAAAAGCAACTTGTTTGTCTGCAGCTCTCAAACTGCGTTTCTTTGAGTGTGAATCAGAGTTGAGTTGCTTCCAGGGGTAGCAGCGGCAGGAGGCTCTGCCACACCATCCAGACGCTTCTGCGCATTCGCAGAAGCATCATGCAAGCGAGTGCACCCGAACCGGTAGCAAAAAAAATTGGCAACCCACCACTGGTATGAATATGTGCCCTTTTTCATTGATTTGATCTGGGTTCATTCCCTTCTTACCTAGCTGCTGGATTGAGATTTTATCTCAATCTCAGACTTACCTGATGCAATCAAAGCTCCTAGCTTACAGGTAGGACAATAGAGAAGGCCATGGATGATGAGAACAGAAATGTCACTTGAAACATCAGAATATTGCACAAATGAGGCATGTTGCCTCACATATCAATTATTTGTTGTGGCCCACCAGCAGCCAGCAGAGCTGGCAGCAGATTCGGACAGTGGGGAGGTTGGGGAGGAACATGGGCCAGTCCGGGAGTCTGGGGAAGGCTCTGATGAGGGCTCTGTGTCAAAGGCAGAGAGGGGGCCAGAGCCGTATGCCAGTTATCAGCTGCCTTCAGAGTCAGACGTCAGTGAGGCAGACGAACAGCTGGAGTCTGTTCCCAGTGTGCGCATGCACAGAGTTGCCAGACGAAGGGAACAGCTAAAGAACAGGAATCGACTTGGGAGTAAGGCCACAGGTGGACGATGAATGGCTCCTCCCAGAAGAAAAAAAAGAGGAGTGGAGTTTGAAGAAGACAATTAGTTCACTTAATTGGTTCGTGACTCTCCAAGACTCCTTGCCAAGTTCTGCAGCTATTGGCCTGTCAGCTCTCCAAGCCAGATAAGGTCTGTGACTGTAAATCCTCCTCGAAACACTTTGTTGGATGTGAATGAGAAGAATTCACAGTAAATTAATAAAAGGGTTTTTTGTCAGGACAAGGAGTTTGCTTCATGCTCTTGGGAAGCCTAGGTCAGAACATTATTCAAGGTTGATGTTTTTAAGATATCATTGTGGCTTGTACAGACATCCATGCCAGGAAAATCAGAGAACCCCATTCTTCCTCTATTGCAGTTTCTCAATCTTAGCAGCTTTAAGATGCTTCAACTCCCAGAATTCCCCACTCCGTACATCTTAAAGGTTGAGATAGATGAGAAACATTGATTTAGAGAATCTCGGTGCTTAAAAATGGTACCAGCTCTGCTGCCTGGGAAATTCGATAAGTTGAAATCCACACATCTTAAAAGTTACCAAGTTTTTTAAAAAAACCACTGAGTTAAATTAAAGTAAGCTTGTGGCTGAACATTATGAACTCATGGCATTCAGTTTTGCTTTTTCAAAAAGCAAAACCCTCAAATGCAGTTTATTGCATTTTATTTCAGCCCTTTGGAAAGTTGTTCAGGATTTCCGCCAAGTCACCCTGCCCGTAGGGAGAAAGGCTTTTGGGAAGTCAGAGGGCATGAAAACAAAGAAAGCGAAATGGCATACTGAATGCCAACACTGGTGCCATCTTGGGGCATTCAATTAAAAACAGTGAAGCCAAAGCATAGCACAGGTCATAAGTCAAAATGGGCACTATATTTTTCTCCTGTCAAGAATGACCCTGAGTAACTGATTGATATTCCATTGTGTCTCTTCCTGAAAAATAAACGATGGTCACTGTCTCCCTTCAGGCATATGTGTGCAAACACACACACAGACACACACACCGTGCACCAATAGTGAGATCAGTGGTGGGTTCCTACTGGTTTGGACTGGTCGGGTTGAACCGGTAGTGGTTTGGCGGCGGGGGTCACTGGAACTAGCAGCGACCCAGGCCTGCCACGCCCCCAAACCAGTTCTCCAGGCGGCGCCCTAGGTGCTGCCATCTTGTTTTTTGGTTTTGCACATGCGCAGAACAATTTTAATCGCACTGCATGGGGCGCGCACATGAGTGAACCGGCAGTAGTGCCTGCCAGAACCAGATGCTCCCGGTTTAAAAATCAGTTCGCGATCACATGATTTGCGACACTTAGCAAAATCCATTTAATGTAGGAACATCTTTTTTTAGTCACTCCCTTTTCTCCATGTGTGCAAACCCAAGGAGGCAGTTGAGTACCCCACTGATGCAACTTTGAGGAGACATAGCACTTCCAAGCACCAAGTGCCTTGATGGGGGGGGCATGCAGACCCTAATTGTGTTCCCTGCTCTCGACGTTACCTCTACTTTCAAAGGAAAATACTTTTTAATTTTATAACTCCCTAGGGTAGGCTGGACAGATTCTTCCAGAACGTGTAATTAAAGGTCACATTGTTGCTTGCAAGCTAAAAATACACACTCATAAAGTACATTGGTCTAAACCTTATTTAGCTAGGCTTTTCTGGGTATAGAATTTGAATAACATACACTTTCTTTTTCTTGATTACAATTTTTAAAGGCGCTGCAGAACATTCTGTTACTCCAATCCAAGAAATACCATCATGCAAACATATAAGGGGGGGGGGGAATCAAACCTGGATCGTAATGTGATGACTTTCCTAAGAATTATATGGCTGTTATTGGCACAAGCATTAATCTCTCTTTGGGTGCCTATTGTCATTCCCATTCTTTTGCAGTTAATCCCATCTAAATCCGCAATTAGACAATGTGCGAGACAGAAATGCACGTTTTATCGTTAAAATTATAAATCAACCTCACCATCAGACCCTGAATAATTTCAGTGCTATTATTCAGAGTCCGTAACGTAGCAATGTACAAAATCCTGAGTTTTGCTTGTTTCTAAAAAAGATTTGAACATTCTTAAAAAAATCAGGAGGCGTCTGGCAGCATCTTTTCCATGCGACAATTTTATGAAAAGGCAGAAGCTGCAGCTCATGAAAGTTTATGCTGTTTAATAGAGTGGATTAATTAACAATGGTGCAACCAGATCCTTTAGATTATTTTTTTGCTACCCCCAAACATGGCTGTTTTCCCATCATCCCATTATAAAACACCCTGTTTCCCCAAAAATAGACCTCCCTGGATAATAGGCCCAATCGGGCTTTTGAGGGCATGTGCTAAAATAAGGCCTCCCCTGAAAACAAGCCCTCCCCAAAAATATTGCAACATAGCAGCAGCCATGAGGTGACCACGCTCGCCACCTCCTGCATCACAAAAATAATAAGACCTCCTCGAAAATAAAGCCATGCACTTATTTCGGGGGTCAAAAGAAAATAAGACCCTGTCTTATTTTCGTGGACACACAATATTTTGCTCCCTCACGTCCAGTGGACCTCAGTCTCTATAAAAAGGAGGCAGGAGTAAAAGAGAAATGACTCCTAAGTTGTTACTAGTATATAAGGATCTATTTTTGCCAGACTGTAAATTTATCCTTCTCTGCCACCATCTCATAAATGGCTGTTTTTGTTCTGATCTAGGTTTCCTAAGATCATGAAGCAGACTCCTCTTCCTGATAAAACCTCTTTTATTTAGGTTAAAGGGAATTCATCTCCAGCAAAGTCCAGGCAGTCTGTCTTTCATGAGATTTCCAAACTACAGACTTTTATCAGGCTTGGAGAGTTGCCAGGCCGATATCTTCCAAATGCCATGATGTAGCAGCAGTTACCTGGGAAGAAGTCAGGAACCTTCACCCTAATGAACTGAACTAATTGTCTCCTGAAAACTCCCCTCCTCTTTTGCTCCTCTTTTATTCCCTATGGGAGGGGCCATTCACCATCCACCTGTGCCTTAATTCCCGAGTTGGCCCTTGTTCCTTAGCTGTTCCCTTCTCCTGGCAGCTCTACACATGTGCACATTGGGAACAGGCTCCAGCTGTTCTTCTGCCCCACTGATGTCTGACTCCGAAGGCAGCTGATAACTGCCGGGCGGCCCCAGCCCCATCTCTGCCTCTGACGCAGAGCCCTCAACAGAGCCTTCCCCAGACTCCAGGACTGACCCATGTTCCTCCCCAACCTCCTCATTGTCTGAGTCTGCCAGCAGCTTTACTGGCTGCTGGGAGGCCATCATAATTTTCTCCTACCATTAAAATTAGAAGCCACACTTTGGCCGTAGAAGATGGACTTTGTCATGCACAAAGATATGAGGGATTCACTCTAAAGAGGCTCACTTTTATTTTGGTGGAAGGAACAAGCACTTGCTGCAAATTCTGCAACAGAAAAGGAGGCTTCGTGATTGACGCATCATTCATGTTCTAATAAGGCCCCTTTGACACAAGGGATATTTTGAATTTGCCAGACAAGAAAAGCAACCTTGCATTTTCATAAAATGGTCCCATTCTCTTCAGGGCTGTCAGCCAAGAGAGTTTAAAGAAGAAGAAGAAGAAGAAGAAGAAGAAGAAGAAGAAGAAGAAGAAGAGGAAGAGGAAGAGGAAGAGGAAGAGGAAGAGGAAGAGGAAGAGGAAGAGGAAGAGGAAGAGGAAGAGGAAGAGGAAGAGGAAGAGGAGGAGGAGGAGGAGGAGGAGGAGGGGGAGGGGGAGGAGGAGGAGGAGGAGGAGGAGGAGGAGGAGGAGGAGGAGGAAGACGACAAGGAGGAGGAGGAGGAGGAATAGGAAGAAGAAGAAGAAGAAGAAGAAGAAGAGAAGAAGAGGAGGAGGAGGAAGAAGAAGAAGAAGAAGAGAAGAAGAAGAGGAGGAGGAGGAGGAGGAGGAGGAGGAGGAAGAAGAAGAAGAAGAAGAAGAAGAAGAAGAAGAAGAAGAAGAAGAAGAAGAAGAAGAAGAAGAAGAAGAAGAAGAAGAAGAAGAAGATCATCATCAAGATGGTGGCTATGAACACGCAATCAAGGCCCCGCCCCTTTTCTATGTGACCCTGGCAAATGAAAAAACAAGTACAGGCAGGTCTTGATGTACAAATATTCATTTAATGACCTTTCAAAGTTACACTGGCATCGAAAAAAGGGACCCATGATTGGTGTTTGTATTTATGAGTGTTGCAGTATCCTCACAATCACGTGGTCAGCATTTGGGTTCTTGTCAATCGGCATATATTGATCGCCACTTGTGCTCTTCTTAAACAGATTCCAACAAGCAAAGTCAAGGAAGGAGGCTGGATTCTTTTAATGGCTGTGTGATTCACTTAGTAACTGCACTGATTTGCTTAACCACTGTGATGAGAATGGTCATAAAATCGGGTGCGACTCACTTAACCACCTATCTTAGCAATGGAAATAGTTCTGACCTAGGCTTCCCCAGCAGCATGAAGCCGAGTCCCCGTCCCGATAAACCCTTTTTATTTAATTTACAGTGAATTCCTCTCCAGCAAAGTCCCGGCCCACAGTCTTTCAAGATAGTTCACACCTTTTACAGGTTTGGAGAGTGGCCAGGTTGATCTCTTTCAGACGATGGCAAGAATGCAGGAATGAACTAATTGTCTCCTGCAAACACCCCTCCCCTTTCACTCCTCTTTTATTCCCTATGGGAGGAGCCATTCACCATCCACCTGTGGCTTTACTCCCAGGTCGACCCTTGTTCCTTAGTTGTTCCCTTCTCCTGACAGCTCTACGCATGCGCACATTGGGAACAGGCTCCAGCTGTTCTTCTGCCTCACTGATCTCCAACTCTGAAGGCAGCTGATAACTGTCAAATGGCCCCGGCGACATCTCTGCCTCTGATGCAGAGCCCTCATCAGAGCCTTCCCCAGACTCCAGGACTGGCCCATGTTCCTCCCCAACCTCCTTACTGTCTGAATCTACTGCTGGCTTTGTTGGACGCTGGAGATCCACAATAGAAATTCTGGTTCCCATGGTCATCGTAAGTCAAGAACTAAACATAGGACTTTGACCACATAGTTGCCAACTTGATTCTTTTCGACGTCACTGTAAGCTGTTCTGATACAGTATTAATTAGCATAATAACTTATGCATATTTGGCTGAACAAAATCACAGGGCAATTTTGGCTTGAGACAAGTTATCAATTATGTTATTGTTGAATAGGTCAATTTTTTAAACCTATTAATCAAATTTGAATAGCTGCCTGTCTCTCAAAAAATGTTAATACCGGATCACAAAATGAGGCATTTTCCACCTTGGTGCTCTCTGAAAAGAATCCATCATCTATACAAAGCATTTCACAAGGAGCTCTTAGTGGATTTTGAAAAAAAGACGCATCTGCCATATAATTTCCAGCCAGGTTCAGCACACCTGGAAAAAAATCTGTATGCTATTTGTCCTGAATGGAGTCCTTAGTTGGAAAGTCCATTAAATAGAGAAGTTGTGTGTGTGTGTCTGTGTGTCTGTGTGTCTGTGTGTCTCTGTGTGTGTGTGTTCCAGCATAACTCTGGAACGCCTCGAGCAATTTCAACCAAACTTGGTACACAGATGACTTACTCTCTGGAAACAAATACTGTGGGGATAAGACACCTCTAATACCCGTCAGAGTGTGTGTCCTGTTAAGATACAGCCTGTTGTGCCTTAAAATGACTTCTACTGTACTGCCGTAAAATGGCTTCTAAACTGTACAGCGCATGGAGTTGCCATGGTAATGGCTTCACAGTACTCCAAAAGGGGACTCCCTCTGGTAAGGGGGAAAATCCAACATTAGAAATTACGTTTGGTTCAGACATTTTCCCCCTATACATAAATACCCGGCAATGCCAGGTTATCAGCTAGTATAGAATAAAAGCTGGAGGAAAAGATAGCAGAAACAGAAACACACACAAACACTCAAATGAAACAGTGGGGGAGATCAGTCAGAAATATTCTTCTATTTTGGATCCCAAGGGCTTTCAGAACATTCCTTTATCAAGGACGCTGGGAAACACCACTACTTTAACAACTTATCCCATTTTATCTGGGTAAAAACACCCGTCTCTAAAATAAGATCAGCGTTCAACGGAAAGACTGTTTGGATCTGCAGAAAAAGGAACACATTTTAAAATAAATGATACTTTATGATTCTACTTGTTCCATCTCTAAGATACGGTAACAAATAAACATGTCAAATAAATTGGAGCAGCCATTTACAGATATGAAAGATGTCCATTGTTAGGGAGAAGAAAGCTCAACTAACTAAATTTGTGCTTTTAAAATATCTTCTTGACTCATCTTTGTCTTCCTTTCTTTCCTATGTTTTACCTTGCAACAAAATGAATTTACAGCATCCGTAACAGAAGCCACCAAAAGTTTTTAACTCTCCCCCGCCCCCCGTTACTAAGTATAAAACCAAGGAGGAAAGGTTTGGTTTCAAAAATACATTTATCTTACCTGTGCTTACCAGTTAAAACATTTCAATTACAAGTCTGTACAAATGTGCTTAGAAAAAAAAAACAATACAAAACCCCACAAGTCTTTTAAACTCTCGTGTTAATAGAGCGTGTGGGAAATGTGTTACTTTTAAAAGGAAATCAGCCTACAAGATATCTTAGAACTCTAAAAGGTCTAAATAATTTCTGGGAAAGTGAAAAATCTGAAATACAACTTAGGTTCTTTGGTCCAACATCAGGATACAAGTAATGGAAAGTTTGCCCTTCCAGCAGCCAGCAGAGCTGGCAATGAGGAGGTTGGGGAGGAACAGGGGCCAGTCCTGGGGGTTGAGGAAAGCTCAGGCGAGGGCTCTGTGTCAGAGGCAGAGAGAGAGCTGGACAGCAGTGAGGCAGAGGAACAGCTGGAGCCTGTTCCCAGAGCTGCCAGAAGACAAGAACAACCAAGAAAGCAGGGTCGACTTGGGAGTAAAACCACACCTTGGAGGTTGAATGTTGAATGTTGAATGTTGATTTTATTTATATGCCGCCCTTTTCCCCCCGAAGGGGACTCAGGGCGGCTCACAACTCAACCAGGGAAGGGGGATACAAGCAAGAATTTAGAACGACATAAAAAACAATGCATGATTAAAACACAACAGTCATACCAATTCGAGACGGGGGCAACAGTTCTTTAGCCCCAGGCCTGTCGGAACAGCCAGGTTTTAAGGGCTTTGCGGAAGGCCTGGAGGGTGGTGAGGGTTCGAATCTCCACGGGGAGTTCGTTCCAGAGGGTCGGAGCAGCCACAGAGAAGGCTCTCCTCCGAGTAGTCGCCAGTCGACACTGGCCGGCGGATGGGATTCGGAGGAGGTGATTGGCCCCTCCCAAAGGAAACAAAAGAGGAGCAAAGGGGGAGTGGGCTTTTGCAGGAAACAATTCGTTCGCAATAGCAATAGCAGTTAGACTTATATACCGCTTCATAGGGCTTTCCGCCCTCTCTAAGCGGTTTACAGAGTCAGCATATTGCCCCCAACAACAATCTGGGTCCTCATTTTACCCACATCGGAAGGATGGAAGGCTGAGTCAACCCTGAGACGGTGAGATTTGAACAGCCGAACTGCAGAACTGCAGTCAGCTAAAGTAGCTTGCAGTGCTACATTTAACCACTGTGCCACCTCGGCTCGTTCAAGAGTGGAAAGTTCTCTTTGTGACGATAAGAGACTCTGTGCCAAGTGTTGCCTTGCCCTGCGTTTGGAAACTTGTTATCTGGCAACTCTTCAAGCGAGCTAAGGTTCGTGTTGATAAATATTCCTCTGGAAGACTGTTTGCTGAGTGTGAATGAAAGGAATTCACAGTCGTGTAAATAAAAGAGGTTTTCCCGGAACCAAGACTCTGCTTCATGCTTTTTAAGGAAGTCTGGGTCAGAACATGATGGTGACACCATGTGCGGGACATCTGTTTAACCCCATCAGTGGTGGGTTCCAAATCCTATTGCAACCGGCACGGTTGCAATGGGGCCCAGAATCCACCACATGAACACGCGCAGCGCGCGCAGACATGCATGCACATGTGCGCAATGGACGCATGCCACCTTACCTCTTACAACGCCTTCACAACGCTCCAGCTGCTCGGCAGAGCATCGCACAGGCGCTGTGCGCTCCGTGCACAGAAGCACTGGAGAGCTCAAATACAGGTAAGGAGCTCAGGTGGGCGGGTGGGCCCTCCGGAGCACTGTACTGGAACGGTACCGGGTGCTCTGGGCAGGCACCAGTACGCCCGTACTGGGGCGCACCACCTGCAACCCACCACTGGATCCCATGATATCTTTATTATGAAAATATAATATTTTTATATTGTCACTAGCTAAAGGAATCCACAAGGATTAAATGGAGTCACATCGATATTTACCCTTGATTTGGTTCTTGAAGATTGAAGGGTTCTTTCTCTCTATGTTTACTGGAAGAAATATCCATCTGGTTAAGTTCCAAGCCGTGAGAAAGGCACTGGAGACAAAAATGGAGGCTGGAGGCTGATGGGAAAGAGAGTTTAATGATGAAGCAGAACTATATGGGTTCTGGGGCAGCTGACCAAATGGAGTTGAGAGTGAGGGGTTTTTATACCTTCTCTTGGGCTTTGAACTTGAGCTTCCTGTTCCTGTGCAAGAACATGTATTCTTGTATGGAAACTAATCAAGGAGAGAAGCAACCTAAAACTAAGGAGAAACCATCTTGCCTTTAGAAGTTGAGGGTGCACCATCACTGGATGCTTTTAAGAAGAGACTGGACAGGCACTTGACTGAAATGCTATAGGGTCTCGTGCTTGAGTAGGGGGTTGGACTAGAAGACCTCGTGGGTCCCTTTCAACTCTGTTATTCTGTTCTATTATTTTATTATGTCTTAAATTTATTAAACAAATCAATCAAATTTATGTGCCACCTGACTACCAGAGACACTGGGCAGCTCACGACAAATGGATAAATATTGCATCTTCTTTGAGGGGATAGAGTTGTTGATCTGCATAATCTATTTTGAAAGATTGCTGTTTCCTGGATATTAATTTTAGCTATTCTATTAATTGTTGTCAGTTTAAGACAAGCACACTATGAATATGACAAATGTGCACTCTGTTATGACAAGATGTTAGAATGCTTAAGTGATAATTTCTAGCTTCAGAAAAAAAATTGAAGTATCTTATATTATTTGTAGATTGAGGTCATAAGCAGCAGCATTTTTACATCAAGTCTTTTTTTTTTTTAAGTTCATCCTTAAAGCTTGTCATGACAGGAATAAAAGAATACCTTTATCTCGAGTAATGACTTCCTATTTTCATACCTTGAATTGATTTTTCTTGGCTGCTACACTGTTTACAAATATGCTTTTTCACACATTTTAAGAGGCTTTGAAGCACAATGGTTTCTATGAAGATTTCAAAGCTGCTCCTTCAGCTTAATTTTACTTTTTTATTTTTTTTATTTTGAATTACCATATTTTTCAGACTATAAGACGCATCCCCCCCCCCAAAAAAGTGGGTAGAAGTGTCTGTGCATCTTACAGAGCAAAAATTGCCAAGCTCTGTCTACCCGCTGGCCCCTACCCACTGGCCTCTGCCTCCCAGCAATTTGCCTCCTTGCGGCAAACAGCAAAGAGCCTGGTCAGCTTCAACACAGCCTGATTTAGCATGAGCAGCTGATTGGTGATTGGATCGGCCTTCCGGAATACCGATGATCAACAGTTCCAGGCTGTGGGGATCACTGTCAGCTATCGCCATCTCCATGCGCCCCATTTTCTACCTCTGCGCATCCCATTTTTGGCCTCCACTCATCCTGTTTTTGGTCTCCTGACCAGGCTGTTTGCTGTTTGCTGCAAGGAAGCAAATTGCTGGGAGGCAGAGTCAGATTTTTTTTCCTCCCCAAAAGCTAGGTGCTAGGCCTTATAGTCTGGAGCATCTTATAGTTCGAAAAATACAGTAGTTGACTGAATAGGCTGATTTAAGTAATTTGTCAATTATCCCACTATTTTTTTTTCTTCTCTTTTTCTTTTTAGTGGGGAAATGCACATTTTCCCAATCTTCAAAATGGAACATTCTATTAAATCAAAGTTTGCAACATAAGTGCTAGCAAAAACCTAGCTGAGTATGGAATATAATGTTTTCCTCTTTAATAAAAATCCAACCCAAATGCTTTACTGCTCTCTTTCTCTTTTTCCTAAATTATTGAGAATAAAATCAAAGAGGAGCTGTGGTAGCACAGTGGGTAGAGTACAATATTGCAGGCTGACTCTGCCCACTGCCAGGAGTTTGATCCTGGCCAGCTCAAGATTAACCCAGCCTTCCATCCTTCCAAGGTGGGTAAAATGAGAATCAGATTGTTGGGGGCAATATGCTAACTCTGTAAACTGTTTAGAGAGGGCTTTAAAGCACTACGAAGTGGTATATAAGTCTAGTGCTATTTTGTTTTTAAAAAAACATGAGAAGAGATTAGCACTGTTTGTTCAACTGCTGCCATGCATCTTAAAAGAGCATTTGAAGAACATTGCCAAGCCTTCTTTGACTTAATATCTCAGGGCCTTAAATGCTATTTACCGTACTTTTCAGAGTATAAGACGCACCTTTCCTTTCCCCCACAAAAAGACGGTGGAAATTTGGATGCGTCTTATACTCCAAATGTAGCTTTTGCCGGGGGGGGGGGAAATTTCAGCCCTAATGAGGTGCTAACGAGTGAAGCGATCTTCCATTTCAGGCAAAGCATGGACTATCGGAAGATCGTTTCACTCATTAGCACTTCATTAGGGTTGAAAAAAGCTTCAAATATTTTTACTACAGCATACTGTTGGGAAAATTTCCCGTTCCAGCTGGGAGAAGCAGAGAAGGAAAGATTTGTAGACTGCCTTAAGAGGTACTTATTTTGTCCAGTTTCTATTTTTGGTAGATAATCCTCTCACAGGCAAGGCAGAGAGTTCCTGTGACGATGTGATTTCTATTCTTTTGGGGATAATCCCTTTAAGGGCAGGGCAGGGCACGGATTTTTCCTATCGGCTATCTGAGTTTTCTCAATGGTTTCCTTCAAGCAAGTGCTGGGCTGGTTTGTTGATTCAGCTTTGTTACATTTTTACAAGATGTGAAGTGCTTTTGGCTGAATGCCCAGACATCTAGTTAAGCTTATTAAGAATTTCTCCTGCCACCTGGGGAAATTGAAAAAAGTGGCAAAAAGTGTTATTTTATTATACTATTGTGTTTGCTTGCTTTTCTGGTGCTCTGGGAAGAAAATGAATACCTGGTAGGCAGAATTCCCCCCCCCCTATTTTCCTCCCCAGAAACTAAGGTGCATCTTATACACTGGTGTGTCTTATACTCCGAAAAATACGGTATTTATCTTGAAATCTTTCTCGGAGGTAAAGTGCCTTGCTTTATTTTTTAGAGAAACAAAGTCCTATTATAAATTAAAACAGACTACAGTAAACGATTATCAAAAAATTACAAAGTTTATTCAGCAGAGCACAAAATTTGCCCACATAATCAAATAAATTTAATTTATAGAAAGATCTATGAGCAAGACTTTTCTCATTATGTTGAACATCTATTGGAATATTCAGTGGTGTGGAAGCAAATTCCTACACTGAACGGGGGTTTCCACTAATTGATTTCAAAGATCTTTCCTTCCCTTAAATTCTGTGAGGTTTTGGTTGGTATCAGATGAAGTATTATTTTTGTAGAAGAGAGAATGTTTGCAAAAAAAATTTTTAAAAAACAACAACCCACAAGCCTTGCTGTTTAAGAATCATTGTATTCATCTCTCTCTCTCTCTTTCTCTAAATGCATTTTTAGACTTTGCTGTGTTAAGGCTTTTTATAACTTCTGTTGATGGGTTTTAAAGGGCATGTAATTATAAATCTGTTACCAAGGAGCAGAAAGACTACAAATTGTCTACAGTATCTCATCGTGCTTAAATTAAATTTGTATTGCACTTCATTATAATACAACTATACTATAATGACAAAAATAAATATTTCTTAATACGTTACAGAGGGTTTTTTTATCCAGAGATATAACATTTCTGAACTCTCATTTATCTATTCGTTAATTTAAACAAATAACCTTTGTTACATTTCTTTTTTTTCTTTAAGTTTTTCGCTCCCAGCCAAAACAGCTTCAAAACTGTTCAAAACTTCTCTATCTTCTCCTGTGAAATGTTCTCTTTTTTAAAGGTAAAGGTTCCCCTCGCATATATGAGCTAATCGTTCCTGACTCTAGGGGGCGGTGCTCATCTCTGTTTCAAAGCCAAAGAGCCAGCGCTGTCCAAAGATGTCTCCATGGTCATGTGGCCGGCATGACTAAACGCCAAAGGTGCATGGAACGCTGTAACCTACCCACCAAAGGTGGTTCCTATTTTTCTACTTGCATTTTTTACCTGCTTTTGAACTGCTAGGTCGCAGAAGCTGGGTCAGGTAACGGGAGCTCACGCCGTTATGCAGTGCTAGGGATTCGAACCGCCAAACTGCCAACCTTTCTGGTCGACAAGCTCAGCACCTTAGCCACCGCATTCCTGTTCTCTTTTTAACCTTCAACTAAATGGAAATTTTAAAAAAAAACAAGAAAGGAGATAAAGAATTACAAGGCACATCTGGAAATACATCCAAGTATCTGCTTCTGAACTAGTTGGGAAAGTTTTAGAAGATGGCTTAGGGAGTCTTTAACTACACAACACCATTACAGAAACAATCACAAGAAAGTTGTTCATTCATGGAAAATGGCAAGTCATCTCCAGTGTGTAGTGTTCAAGGTTGTAGGGATAAAGCTAAGTTAAACAGAATCCAGCTTTGATCACTTCACTCCCCATTTTCTTAAATATCTTAAGTGAGTGGATCTTCATCCCTCCACCAAGAAACTTGCACAGGTGGGAAATATTGAAGATATAAGGCATCAAAGAAAGGATCCATAATTCTCGGTTGGATATCTGAGCCTTCGGTGAATTAAATACAGTAGATACAGTGGTGGATTATGGCTCCCTGGTGCCCTAACCAGACAAATCTTCCTCCTTTGTACATATTGTACAAATCTTCATTGGTTTTTTTCTTCCTTTCCCAACTTTGCGTTGCCCCCTTGGGCCTGGTGCTCTAAGCACATGCTTAGTCTGCTTAATGGTTAGTACACCACTGAGTAGATATCGCAAACAACTTGGCTTTGATTTTTACATTGGCATCAAGGCAAGAATGATCATTTATTGGTTGGGAAACAAAATTACAATCATTGTAAGGTTGCATGATTGCTCAACAACCTTCAACGGTGGTGGTGGTGGTGGTGGTGATGATGGTAACAACAATGATGGATGATTTAAAATGACTATGCTGCCCAATTCCCAGCAGCTCTGGGTAGCAAAAACCTATTTTAAACATGAAAACAAAACAATAAAAACAAGAAGCAAAAGAAAAAGGTTATCCTTTTTTGTCTGTCTCTGCTGTTTGGGAATGGAATTATCCTCCTGCATAAGGTGTTGATTCCAGTTGTTGGAGGTATCGAGGAAGAGGTCAATCCCTAATTCCCCACCTGTGAGAGGTTACAGACCGAACGTCTCTTCAATCCTCTTCAACACCTGTATGAAGCTGCTGGATGTTCGTTCAGGAGTTCAGATTTGCAGATGATACTCAAATTTGCAATTTGATCCTAGGCTGAACAGGTGATATCGTGTAGGTGCTATTCTGGTGCTGAAGACTGCTAGGCTCTAGATGGGAAGAAGAGGACCTAGGAGAAAAGGACCCAGGAGTACTCATCTCAAACAATAGTAATAGTTAGACTTATATACCGCTTCATAGGGCTTTCAGCCCTCTCTAAGCGGTTTACAGAGTCAGCATATTGCCCCCAACAACAATCCGGGTCCCAGTGATCTAAGTCCCAGAGCTCACTGTAACAGCATTGCCAAAAAGGCATTAAAAGTTGTTAGCCTAATTTTGGGAAGCTTCTTCTCCAGCAACATTGTACTGCTAATAAAACCTTTGCCATTCAATTCTTGAATACAGCTCGTCTGCCTGGAATCCACACTGTATATCGGACATTAATACGATTGAGCGGGTGGAGAGGTAATTCATGAGTAGCGCATTCCACTCCTCTGCTCACAAAAGAATCCCTTATGCCACCAGGCTCGAAATTTTGGGCTTGGACAACCTGGAACTGTGCTGCCTGCGGTCGAACCTAAGTATAGTACACAGAATTGTTTACTACAATGTCCTACCTGTCAACAACCAATTCAGCTTCAACTGCAATAATTCACGGGCAAACAATCGATACAAACTCAAGGTCAAAACTCGATTGCAGAAAATATGACTTCAGCAACAGAGTGGCCAATGCCTGGAATGCTCTACTCGACTCCATTGTTACATCCTCTAAACCCCCCACAGCTTCAACCTCAAACTGTCTATCATGGACCTCACACCATTCCTGAGAGGTCCTTAAAGGGGGCGTGCATAAGCGCACCAGGGGGCCTACCATCCCTGTTCTATTGGCCCCCATTTGCTTGTATTCATTTCCTTTGTTCATGTCCACATTCATACTTATACCTGCTCTCCTGTACATGTTTGACAAACTAATAAATAAATAAGAGCAGGTTCAATCCCAGAAAGAATCACCCAGTTCCATGAATGGACAGAGAGCCAGTCATTGGAAGCCATGGAGATTTTATTTTTACTTCTAGATGTTGATGTTGATTTTATTTATATGCTGCCCTTTTCCCCCGAAGGGGACTCAGGGCGGCTCACAACTCAACCAGGGAAGGGGGATACAAACAAGAATTTAAACGACATTTTAAAAAAAACAATGCATAATTAAAACACAACAGTCATACCAATTCGAGGCGGGGGCAACAGTTCTTTAGCCCCAGGCCTGTCGGAACAGCCAGGTTTTAAGGGCTTTGCGGAAGGCCTGGAGGGTGGTGAGGGTTCGAATCTCCATGGGGAGCTCGTTCCAGAGGGTCGGAGCAGCCACAGAGAAGGCTCTCCTCCGAGTAGTCACCAGTCGACATTGGCCAGCGGATGGAATTCGGAGGAGGCCTAATCTGTGGGATCTAATCGGTCTAGTGGAGGTAATTGGGACAGTCTTCCCTGTACAAAGCAAGTACATAGTAGGGGGCCTCTTTGGTTCACAGCACCTGCTCGATGAAGCGGTAGAAGCTGTGCCTAAGAAGGCCTTCCTACTTCTATCTTATACTATGTCTGTTATGAGCCTTTCTGCAGCAGGATACATTTATGCTGTATTCCATGGCTTCTCGTGATTCAGAAGTGAAGATTTGGGCATGCAATTTTTATTGGTTGTGATTTCTAAGATTTATATAATTGGAAACCTGAAGGCTGTTTCCCTGGATATTTCCCTTGCTTTTAGCTACACAATAACTCTGGGAGATGAGCTGGGCTGAAAGAATGACCAGACTGGTTGAGTCATCATGTGACTCAATGTTGTTGTCCTCCTTCTTAAGGAATTGGTTTCATTTGAGGTAGTAGCAACTAAGCCCTAACTTCCTCAACTGTGAGAAGCGACAGCCAACACTCTCTTCACTCCTATTTATCATCGGCATGAAACTACTGGATATTCTTGGGTTCACATATCATGTAGCTGATACAATTTATAGCCTGATCTTAGATTAACTCCAGCCCACAGTCACCATGACTGAGGACGGTCACAGAGGCATTGTTGTGGCCCGGCAGTGGCTAGTGGAGCTGACAGCAGATTCAGACAGTGACCAGGTTGGAGAGGAACATGGGGCAGTCCTGGAGTCTGGGGAAGGCTCTGATGAGGGCTCTGTGTCAAAGGCAGAGAGGGGGCCAGGGCCGTATGCCAGTTATCAGCTACCTTCAGAGTCAGACAGGCAGAAGAACAGCTGGAGCCTGTTCCCAGTGTGCACATGTGCAGAGTTGCCGGATGAAGGGAACAGCTAAAGAACAGGGGTTAACTTGGGAGTAAGGCCACAGGTGGAGGATGAATGGCCCCTCCCAGAGGAAATAAAAGAGGAGCAAAAGGGGAGTGGAGTTTGCAGGAGACAATTAGTTCTCTTAATTGGTTCGTGACTCTCCGAGACTCCTTGCCACGTTTGGCAGATATCGGCCTTGCAGCTCTCCAAGTCAGATAAGGTCTGTGACTGTAAATCCTCCCTTGAAAGACTTTGCTGGATGTGAAGGAGCAGAATCCACAGGAAATTAATAAAAGTTCTTTTTTTTTTGTCGGGACAAGGAGTTTGCTTCATGTTCTCGGAAAGCCTCGGTCACTTAATACCAGCCGTAATGCAAATGACATCAATTCTGTTGTGAGGAAGATGATGTCATATCCCGCCCCCCACTCTGAGAAACGCCTGGTCGACTTGGGGAGAAAAGAAAAGAGAAGAGTGGCATTAATAATATTTATCAGGAGTATTTTGGTGAGTCAAAAAAAGACATGATGGCTGTTGCAAGCAGACAATCGAAGCCCCACGCATTAAATACGGGAGGTGCTTTGACAATCATAGCCTCCAGCTCGATTTTTTAATGCCTGTCTGTGGCTCAGTGGCTAAGACGCTGAGCTTTTCGATCAGAAAGGTTGGCAGTTTGGCGGTTCAAATCCCTAGCGCCGTGCAATGGAGTGAGCTCCCATTACTTGTCCCAGCTTCTGCCAACCTAGCAGTTGGAAACCATGTAAAAAGGCAAATAGAAAAAATAGGGACCACCTTTGGTGGGAAGGTAGCAGCGTCCCGTGCGCCTTTGGCATTTAGTCATGCCGGCCACATGACCACGGAGATGTCTTCGGACAGCGCTGGCTCTTCGGCTTTGAAACAGAGATGAGCACCGCCCCCTAGAGTCAGGAATGACTAGCACATATGTGCAAGGGAAACCTTTAGCTTTACCTTAAATTGGAAGGGGGAGGTGTCAGCATCCCAATTAAAGCTTTCCTTGAATGATGGATATCCAAGTTGGCTTAAAAACCACCCAGGAAGTTATTTTGATCAACTGTGATCTGTTTATCTGTGCTTTAGGATCTCAGCTTTGGCCCAGAATTGGGCTTCTCCACCTGGGAATGAATCAGCAGCTTTATTTCCCCTAAAATTACTCTTTGTTCAGGTAGACGACCCTGGCTAAATTGTCCTACTATAAAAACAATGCTACAGCACAAGGTTTGTGGATTTCAGAAGAGAATTCTGCATTACTTGATGTCTAAAGCTCTTCACCAGAGAAATCCATTAAAGGAGTAAGGTAAACACAGCTTCGTTTGCTACCAGGTGTTCTGCATGAAGGCATATGTGTGTCCTTTGATATTTCTGGAAAAAGTGAGGGAACAGGTAAGGCATGTGTCAATGGAAAGCAATATATATATTTAAACCCCTGCTCCATATAAAGAGTAGGTGGTGAAATAACTGTTTTAATCAGTGTGATGTATGGCTGAATTGGAAAATGTACTGGAAAGATAATAATTTAAACAAACCCCTTTACTACTGCTTTGTATTACACAGAGCTCCAGCAATGTTTCTTGCAGCCAGTGAATCCAGTGCCGTTGAATGAGAAGTTAATTCTGGTGTATTTTAGAAGGTTTTATTGGATTAATGTGTAACAGGGCGAATTCTGATCTTATTTACACACTGATGAAGTAATCCTATCATAGCGCCATCTACTTAATCAGATTTGTAACCAATGAATGCTTCAAAATACTTTTCTCTCTGCGAGGAAAGATTTAATTTTAAAAAAAAATCCATTTCATCTTTTCAGTTTATTATCTTCAGGAAATGCATGCCACTCTATTAAAAGGCTTCCTAGTTATTTCTTCTTTCTCAGTATCCATCCCTGAGCATCGGCAAATGAGGAAAAGACCGAGTTGGAAAAAGGGAGCCAATTTGTACCCTCTACAAACCTCATGCTGGCTTTGTGCCCAGAGGTGGTATTCAGCCAGTTCGGACCGGTTCACCCAAACCAGGTGCAGAAATCACGGGCGCCCCTCCTTGTGCCTTTACTCCCGAGCTGACCTCTGTTCCTTAATTGTTCCCTTCTCCTGACAGCTCTACGCATTCACACATCAGGAACAGGCTCCAGCTGTTCTTCAGCCCCACTTATCTCTGACTCCGAAGTCAGCTGGTAACTGTCAGACGGCCCTGGCCCCATCTCTGCCTCCAAGGCAGAGCCCTCACCCGAGCTTTCCCCAGGACTGGCCCATGTTTCTCCTCAACCTCCTCACTGTCCAAGTCTGCCACCAGCTCCATTGACCATCGGTGGGCCACAACAGCTACCCCTACTCAAATACAAACTATGGGAGGAAATATTTTTAAATATTGTAACTTTTGTCTGACAATCAAGAATGATTTTTTTTTCTGAAATGGTTGTGATGGGTTTGGAGAATTGGTCAAAATTATCCGTAGCCTCCTTCCCTTTCCCAAACACATAATCTGAAATCCCCACCTTCCGATTTCTGTCATTTGAGTTTGGAAAGTGGGGGCTGTGAGGCATGACCTCGAAAGACTGACAAAGGACCTCTCCCCACGTCTGAACGGAAGTTCTGTCCATTCATCCTCGAGTTAGCAGAAAGCTAGACTGGCATGAAATTGGCTGTCACCATTACCAGTCTGTCTTCCAACTCCCCTGCTTCTCTCCCCAGCCCTTGCGGTCTCCTCTCTTCCTGCCAAGAAGATAGGGTGGCAAAGTCAGAGCGATCATTCATCCCTGGAATGCTGGAATACAGGGGAAAAAATACTCCCTCCATAACTAAAAGAAAACCTAAGCCAGACTCCTGGCGGGGAGGAGGACAAGATGAAAAACAAAATCAAGAGAACACAGAGGACAAATCGTTTGTCATGGCACGGCTAGATTGCTCTTGCAGACCAAGTTGGCAAGGTCCTAAAAGACAACTGAGAGATCAAACAGGTCTGCCAGAATGGACAGTCAAAAATGGATGAAGCTTATTTACCTTTCATCCCCTCGGGAGGCAAAGAGAGGACAAAGTAGATGAAAATGTGGGAAGAGATCAGGTCGGCTGGAATAGAGAGAGGACACATGCAGGGGTGGGTTTCATATTTTGCTACCATTGGTTCCCCCTGCACATGCGCGCCCCTTCCATGCATGTGGCTGGCCTTCCGTGAATGCACTGTGCTCATGCGTGCGCCGTCCACACATGCACCCAGCCTCAAAAACATGCCTAAATAGGATGGCATAGAACCAGGGCAGGTAAGTGGACCTGTTAGGGGTATCCCCGTTAGGAGACAGAAAGTAGTGCAGCGGAATGTACAGCTAGAGAGAAAGAATGTTGCTAGTAGAAACACACGGATAGAGTTTCAGACACTGCTAGTAAAAACAAGTAGCTTTACTACTGACAATTGCTTCACAAGCAGTGATAGTGGATAGTAGATATTAGTCCAAACACAATTCAAAGAACAAACAATAGCTTACAGTCGCAGTTCACATTCCAGTCATCAAGTCATCTAGCATAGGACAAGCAGAGAGAGAGAGAGAGAGCTCCCTTGACTCCTTCTTATAGTAAAGTTAATTACAACTGTTAAGTACATCCACTCATTTAAAGCAACAACAACCCTTTGTTGTTGTAGATATATATATATATATGGCTCTCTGAGAAAAGTCCTATGCTCTGAGTGAACTAGAAATCTAACTGAAATACGAGTCTGTTGTTCATATGATGAGCTTCGATGTTCAGCCAATCCACACATGCCAGTAGCTTACAGTGACTTTGCTAGGAAGGAGAATCTGAGGGCAAAAAAGTGTAGTTGGGATAAGTTGGCTGACCAAGAACTGTTGGTTGATTGAAGTCAAGAACTGGTTGACCATTGGAAGGGGAGGTAATAAAGAAGATATTCGACTGTGCAGAAATGAACAGTTTGACGTTGAGAATAAAGGACAAAGAGGAACCAGTGTACTACAGCACATGGGGGTGATTTTGAATTGAATTGAATTTATTATATTTCTATGCCGCCCTTTTCCCTAAAGGGGACTCAGGGCGGCTCACAACTCAAGTAAAGGGGGAGGGGTACAAATAAGGAAAAAAAGAACACGAACAAAACAATGCCACAATTTAAAAACACACAACAACCATACCATTCGAGAGGGGACAAAAGCTCATTAGCCCCAGGCCTGTCGGAATAGCCAGGTTTTAAGGGCTTTTCGGAAGGCTGGAGGGTGGTGAGGGTTCGAATCTCCACGGGGAGTTCGTTCCAAAGGGCCGGGGCAGCCACAGAGAAGGCCCTCCTCCGAGTGGTCGCCAGATGGCATTGGCCAGTGGATGGAATTCGGAGGAGGCCTAATCTGTGGGATCTAATCGGTCTATTGGAGGTAATTGGCAGCAGGCGGTCTCTCTCATTTTATGAGTGGCTTGAAAAAAGATATACAGTAAATAGAAAGAAAAAGAAACAAAACATGAAATAAATATCTCAGAAGACACATGATTAAATTAGGGGGAGGGGAAATAAAAAATATCAAAATGTCTAGTTGATTGGTGGGATTATACATAATTGAAAACAGTGATATACAAATATAAACGGTTGGTAAATCTTTTTCCTATCAGGATATGTGATTATATAAAGGTATATTGTTATTAAATAGACAATCAAGAATGTAGGGAAGTTAGGTTTATTGAAAAAATATATTAACTGTAATTGAATATATGTTGTACAATGAAAGTGAGGTATTTAATTATATTAGATGAAAAATCTGTGATTGTAAATGTAATTGAGAATATGGATGCAAAAACACTTGTAACCAAATGACATGCTGTATGTAATGGATGAGAATATTTTTATGTTGTTTTTTTATGTTTAAAAATAAAAACAAATTGCAGAAAAAAAAGAAAATATCAAAATGTCAATATACAGGCGGAAAAAATGATATGAATTGACAAATGATAAATAGCAATTATCAGAATGTATAGCTAAGAATGAATTCGAAAGGAAAAATAAAAAAAACTTTTTACAAAAAAAAAAAAGAACTGGTTGATGTCCACCATCAACTGTCTTCAATCTTCAGAGTCAAATTAAACTTTTTTTTTAAGTTTGGGGACTCCTGTCTTTCTACTTAGGGATCCCTGGAAAACCATCTTACCTTCAAAGGCTGCCTATGTTCTATCCAAGGGCATTTCCACACAACTCTTTCATGCACTTCAGGATTGGTACGGGACGCAGGTTCATTTATTTCCTGGGGCTAATTTTGTTCATTTGTTTAGTCATTTATATGCCACCTACTTGCTTGATATGAGGCAGCTTACAGACATAAAAATATTCAGTAACCAATACATTAAAATAACCATAAATTAACTCTCACAACTGCTCTCTACATACTTGGGGTTGTCTTATTCAAAGGTCTTGGGGAGCAGTGCTATTTTTAGAGCCTTCTTGAATGCTAACAAGCTATAGTTATTCTGATTTTGGGTCAGAGGTGGTATTCAGCCGTTTCGGACCGGTTCCCCTGAATTAGTAGTGAAAATCACGGGTGGGCCTGCCCACCCATCCCGGGCTCTATGCCATCCTATTTAGGCACGTTTTCAAGCCGCGTGCACAATCATATGTGAAACACTGAGTGCATCCGTGGACACACACGGGCTTACATTAGCGAACCGGTAGCGAAAGTAAGTGAATACCATCCCTGCTTTGGGTGCACGTTGTCCCCTAATGGGAGCTTTATGGGGAAGCTCATCTTATGGAGAAGCCCATAACCCACACCATGAACTTAGCTTGGGTCAACTAACATTCAGTGGTAACTAACTGGTTACCACTGGTCAATGGATGAACTGTTGCATTCTGCACCAACGGTATCTTCTAGGTGAGCTTCAAGGGCAGCCCCAGGTAGCATGCATTGCAGTGGTCTAATCTGGATTTGGCAAGCTTCTAAGTCTTGGATATCTCTGGCCAGAAAAGTTGCAATTGGAAGTCCAGCCAAAACTAACCAAAGGCTCTTCTAAGTACAGCTCTCCCTATGGTTCTAATATGAGCCATGAGGCCAGGATAATTGAGTGGTCCATGTTCCCGCACTCTTCCTCCTTCTGTGGGTTTTTACATGCAGGTTGTCCAGTCTATGACTCTATGTCTTGAAGCCCAAGGCCATTCTCACATAGGATGACATTCTTCAGTGGAGAGGGTTAAAATGCAAGTTGATGGTTCCAACCATGTGACATACATTAAAAAGGGGGCAAGCCTTTCAACCACACAATCAGAACCACCATCTTGAAGCAATTTTTTGGGGGGGGGGGAAGAGATGCATAGCCTTAGTCCAGGGGTCAGCAACCTTAAACACTCAAAGAGCCACAAAGGTCCTAACTGGAAGCCCCCCGTTCAATTCTGGAGCCAACCAGAAGTCCTGTCCTCCCCACCATAGATGCCTCCTAACGTGGCATCCTTTTTCGTCTACCTGTCCTAACCGAAAGCCCTATCAATTGTGGAGCTGACCGGAACACCCGCCCCTTGCCATAGAGTCTCCTCCTGGCGCGCTGTGCTTTCACCAGTTAATTTTCTGGCACTGACCAGCGACAGGGAGCTGAAGCAGAGGGAGGGAAGAGCCACATGCAGCTCCGGAGCCACAGATTGCTGACCCCTGTGCCAGTCCTATCAAAAGCTAGCTTTGTTATCTTCAAAGCAGAGACAAATCTAAAAACTAGCCAGCCGGAACTAGTTCAGTGAGAAGGGTGGACATATACATTTGAAAATAAGTAAAATAAAAACAAAGTTTTTCGGAATCTAGTATTTCCCACCTGATACCCATTCTAAAGTTCATACAGATGTGCAGACTCATGATTAGTCAGCACTGAAGCAAGTTTGTCACAAGATGTCAGTAGGAAGTGTTCTTCACTAGTGAGTACTTCGTAGACTGCACCAGTTCTTCGAGAGCTTAGTCATAAATCCATTCCATCATCTTTGCACTTTATGAAATGTTTTTAAAGCCTGCACATTTGCATTTAAATTAAGCCCATTTTTCATCAAAAAAAATGCATGATCTGTTTACGTTTTCTATGTATCTTTCTATGTATTGCCTCCTATAATATGCACTTTTGTGCACGACAATATGTAATAACAATCTTTTTCCCCAAAGTATAATTGTGTTCTAATATAACCTAAGAAGCATGAAGTGGTTTAGTGAATTTTAAAATGTGGACAACATTTCTTGAGCTAAGCTTACTTGTCAACTCATTCTCAAGAGCAATTCGTTTATTCTTTCAATTCATTCACTTTGTCACGTTTGAAGCCACTTAGAAATAGGATGCGTTGTCTTTGCTAACTTCATCTTGGATTTCATTTCTTGTCATAAAAAAAAACTGTAGCGGGATCCTAAGAATTAGCATTAATCATTATGAGGATAAATATAGGAAGGAGAGAAGGAGAGAAGAAAGGATGGAAGAAAGGAGGGAATGAAGGAGAGAAGAAAGGGAGGAAGGAAGGAGGGAAGGAAGGAAGGAGGAAAGGAAGGAGAGAAGGAGAGAAGAAAGGAGGGAAGGAAAGTGGGAAGAAAGGAGGGAAGGAAGGAGGGAAGGAGAGAAGGAGAGAAGAAAGGAGGGAGGGAAGGGGGAAGGAGGGAGGGAAGGAAGGAGGGAAGGAAGGAGAGAAGGAGAGAAGAAAGGAGAGAAGGAAGGAGGGAAAGAAGGTAGAAGAAGTAGGATTGTTGTAAAATAAGATGGGTGTATGGGATGGTAAGAAAGCAATTTCAATTATATTGTCAATTGTAGGGGAGAAAAATTGTTACAAATACATGTTATTAATAATAGTTATGAGATCATATAATTGTGAATGTATATATGAGAAATAATTTTTTTAAAAAAAAAAAATCAAGGTGGCGGCCCCATAGGAGAACCAGTTCAGGGGCGTGGCAGGCCTGGGTCGCTGCCTGTTCCAGCGTCCCAAGCCACCAAATCACTACCGGTTTGGCCGAACTGGTCCAAACCGGTAGGAACCCACCTCTGCTGGAATGGTATTTGCAGGTCACGGTCAGAAACATTAACATGGCAATCAGAGTGACGCAACTGAAGCTCTTTCCATATCCCTGTTATCCTGTTTTGATTATCCAATCATTTTATGTGAATGCTGTTGCGTTTTCTTTCACAGACTCCTTGAAAAGCTATCAGTTAGTCAACAGTACATTATTATTTTTTTTAAAAAAAGAAGATGAATGCTGTAAATAACACAGAACAGCAGTAAAGCAGAATGTTCTTTATGACTCTTTTCATATGTTTGGGAATTGTATTATGCGTCTGTCAATAAATCTTTCTCTACTACAAAAAATCCTGGTTTGCCTGTATGGTTTCATGGGGCAATTTTTTTTCTCTTCTGCTCAGGAGTCAATTCTGTGGAGTTCAGTGACCCTCACACTAAAGTAATTATTTTTAGGACCAATCGGGCATATATTCCAAACTTATCTCCATTTTATGCTCAGGGGTTTTACTTCCAGATAGATATCAAAGTGTTGCTGTCAAAGTGTTGATTCTCAGCAGGAGAATCTGTTGCAAGTGATGCAGAGAAAGGTAGGGGAGGAGAGTGTGTGTGTCAGGCTTGCCCCAACTAGGTCCCTAGGAAAGAAAGACCCTCGACTCCATTTATTTGAAGTGATAGGTGCTTTTACCTAAGGATTAGCGGTTGCACCAAGAGCAGGCTAGAACTGAAGTTCCCACACAGAGTTGCAGAGTTTCCCCTTCTCCCCAGCCCTCCTCCCTTGACTGCTCTGTCTTCGTCCCATGGCTTGCCGTATGGTTGTTTTGGAAACCGCTGGGATGTTTGGTGCCACTTAGCAATAGCACTTAGACTTATAGACCGCTTTACAGTGCTTTACAGCCCTCTCTAAGCAGTTTACAGAGTCGGCCTATTGCCCCCCAACAATCTGGGTCCTCATTTCACCCACCTTGGAAGGATGGAAGGCTGAGTCAACCTTGAGCCTGGTGAGATTTGAACTGCCGAACTGCAGTCAGCTGGCAGTCAGCAGAATCAGCCTGCAGTACTGCACTCTAGTCACTGCGCCACCTTGACTCTTGCGCTTGGTACAATTCACACTCCTTTCCAGGCCTTGAAGACTGGAGCAGGTTGGGTCTCACACCTCTGGCTTCTGTCAAACCTGTCACCCCCTCCACCTTGGCTCACTTCTACCCTCTATATTCCAATTTCCAACTTCCTCTTCGTCGCCGCACGCCCCCCGCACGCCCCCTTAACAATTTATGGCAGGAAGCCAGCAAAGCGCTAAGCTGAAGATGGCAGATCTGACAGAGACGGAAAAAGGGACAGCCATGCATGGGCACACGCACACACACGCACATGCACACGCACACGCACATACACAGAGGAGGGGAGAGATCAGTGGTGGGTTCCCGGTGTCACCCACATGGATGCGTGCATGCGTCGTACTTGCCTGTGACGCTTCCGCAAGCCTCCGCGATGCTCCAGCTGCTCGGCGGAGCACCGCGCAGGCACCGTATGTGCCATGCGCGTACACGGAAGTGCCAAAGGCTTAAAGGACAGGTAAGGAGCTCGGGCAGGCAGGTGGGCCCTCTGGAGCACCATATTGGAACGGTACCCGGTGCTCCAGGCAGGCTCCGGTACGCCCAGACCGGGGTGTACTGCCTGCAACCCACCACTGGGATAGATGTATGTTGAATTTTGAAGTGACTACTTCCAGTAGGCCTGTTTTTTTCCCACCCCGAGCCTGCGCATAGGCCCTGAACTTACCTCGCATCCAAAACGGGCTGCATGGAGACTCCTGGGAGAGGAGGGGTGGGGTGGGAGGGGCAGGGTGTGGTGGGTGTGGTGCAGGGGTGGGTTCCTGCCAGTTCTAACCTCTTCTATAGAAGAGGTTCCACAAATCTACAGTGCCGTTTAGACTCGGTTCCAGCTCCCTCCCCCCCGCCTGTCTGCACACCATCAAGATGAAGAGTGAGCATATAAAGAGGATATACAATGTATTAGTACAGATGGATTCCGAAACAGAACTAGTTAAAGATTGTATGATAAAGTGGGCTCAAAATATTGAAGAACCAATAATGTTGGATACATGGGAAAGAATCTGGGTAAGAAATGTAAAATTTACACAAGCCCCAAACCTGAGAGAAAATTTTTACAAGATGTTCTATAGATCGCATTTAGATCCTAAAAAGTTGGCTTCTATGTATCCGAATTTACAACCCAAATGTTGGAGATGTGGTTCTTTCGATGCTACATGCTTCCATATATGGTGGACTTGCCAAAAGGTTAAGGCATTTTGGATAAAAATATGGTGGATTATGCAAAATGTTCTTAAAAAAAGGATAAAGTTTACTCCTCAGTTATTTTTGTTAGGTATAATTACTGACTGTACAGCGGTAGAGATTAACTTGATTTTGCACTTAATAACTGCAACAAGATTGTTGGTGGCGCAATACGGGAAGAAGGAAGACTTGCCTACAATTCAAGAATGGACATTGAAAGTCACAAATTTAGCTGAGGTGGCTAAAATATCTGCATATCTTAAGGACCACTCAAATGAGAGATGTAAACAAGACTGGAAAAAATGGATTGATTATATACAAAATAAATATGGGACTAAGAAATTCCAGATAGCTTATGCTTAAGACCAGGAATGATTTAAATTGTTTAAATTTAGTTTAGCAAGGAGGAGCTAAGTTCAATGTAAAGATGTTATCAATTTCTTATTCTTTTTTCCAATATATTTTAGACTGTTTTTGTTAAAAATCTATACCATGTATGGGTTCTGGGAAGTCGGGGGGGGGAAGGTTGTGGGGGGTTGGGGGAAGGGTGGGGGGAGGGATATATATCAGGTTTGACGAAACGTGTTAGATTTTAATGTAATTTGACCCCACACGTATACTGTTTTTTCTTATATTTTCATTACTATTATTATTGCTATTTTTTCTTCAAAACTAGGATATGTTAAGCATATTGACATGTAGCGGAAATACACCAATGAGAGGAGGAGTGGGAAACAGAAGGGAGAAAAAAGATGGGAAGAGAAGGATAGGAGAGAGGGTAAGGGGGGAAGATGAGAAGGATAAGGAGGAGTGGATTGTAGAGAGAGGAGCAGTAGAAAGGAAGGGGAAGTAGAGTAGGAAAGGATGATGGAGGGAAGATAGAAAGTTGGAGGGTGGTAGAAGAAAGAGGTGTATGAAGAGCAGAAGAGCTATAATGGGTTTCTATTTTTCTGGGCATTGTTGACAAGAGGAACTGATGTAATTATTATTTAATACTATATGATACGGGCTATGTATAGTATACATGTGAGTGTGTTATGAAAATGGAAATAAAAAATATTTATAAAAAAAAAGATGAAGAGTGAGAGGAGGAATTCTGGGAGTTGAAGTCCACAAGTCTTAAAGCTGTCAAGTTTGAACACCTCTGGGGTTTTTTTTTCTAAAGGGTTAGGGGTGTAAGGGTCTTGTAACTTGACAGCTTTAAGATCTGCATGCTTCAAATGCCAGAATTTCTGAGCCAACATTTTGGTTGCTAAGCAAGAGCGTTGTTAAGTGGTTTTACACTTTACAAGTTTTACATTTTACAAGTTGGCCATGCCCACCGAGAGAGAGAGAGAGAGAGAGAGAGAGAGAGAGAGAGAGAGGGAGGGAAGGAGGGAGGGAGGGAGAGAGAAAGAGAGAGAGAGAAAGAAAGAAAGAAAGAAAGAAAGAAAGAAAGAAAGAAAGAAAGAAAGAAAGAAAGAAAGAAAGAAAGAAAACACATGGCCGGCAAGCCGCTCCCACCAGGTCACATGGCCAGCAAGCCACTCCCACAAAGGAGGCCACACCCACAGAGTAGGTTCGAAAAATTTTTGAAACCCACCATTGTCCCTTTGGGTCATGCAGGGGCAACTCTCTAGGCTGCGTTTTGAGGTCAAGTTTGGTTGAGCCTTGCTGGGGGACGATGTAATGAAAGGGCTTTGGGATTCCTATTATGGCTCTTCCTGAAGGAGATAGATCTTCGTTATGTAGAGTAGACTGGCTCAGGCCTTAATGGCCCATTGACAATGGTGGGGTGGAGGGGTGCTGAGTTTCTGCCTCTCTTTCAGGGGGAATGTTCTGTCCTTTGGATATTTTCTAAAATATCTCATTTTCCTAGGAGAGGGGTGGGTGATAACTTCCTACAGCAGCTTTGCGGAAGTGTTTCATTTCATGCCTTAATTTACCATGCTGCTATTCTCTGGCACTGTCTCATCAAGTACAAAGCCAGGTCCAACCTGGCTCAGCTTCTGAAGAAGGTTGTACAGGTGCTGCCACCTGCTGAGGATGAAGAAAAGCAACATAAACATGAAGCAATCCTCCTTTCTTTTCTAGTCCTCAGTTGTTTCTCTTTCTTATAACTCGATCTGACTGCCCACTCCCTGTCCCCCCCTAATCCCCCCCCCCGGTTTCTGCTCTGTTTTATCTCCTTCCCTGCAGGGAGCGAAAGAAGAAGAAAATGAACAAGTCCAGTCTTCTTCCAATTTATACTTCCTTCTGGTTTTCTACCAAATGATTATGAAGTTACCTAGCTGAAAAACTTCACCATCTAGTCTCTGGAAGTTAAGAAGATTGGATGGGAAGAAATGGGAGTTAAAACAATTGTTCAAGGGCAGCCTGTGGTGGAAACAGGATTAAGCTTATCACAATCGGCAAAACCATTTTGTCTCTTTTCAAATGTGGAAGGGAGGTTGCGTGGCCAACCACCTTGGTCTATAGTATGCAGATTCATTTCAGTATGTTCTCTAACCAATGCTGCAGACCAGTGGTGGGTTGTAGGCAGTACGCCCCGGTACGAGCGTACCGGAGCCTGCCCGGAACACCGGATACTGTTCTGGGTGTTTATTTATAGAGAAGGAAATGTCCGGACCAAATGTCATTTCTAATATTGGATTTTCCCCCTTACCAGAGGGAGCCCCCTTGTGGAGTACTGTGAAGCCGTTATCATGGCAGCTCCACTGCGCTACACAGTAGAAGCCATTTTATGGCAGTACAGTAGAAGTCATTTTAAGGCACAACAGGCTGTATCTTAACAGAATACACACTCCAAGGGGAATTAGGGATGTCTTACCCCAACAGTGTTTTTTCCCAGAGAATAAGTCATCTGTGTACTAAGTTTGGTTGAAATTGCTCGAGGCATTCCCGAGTTATGCTATCACACACACACACACACACACAGAGCCATTTGTGTCTGTGTGTGTGTGTGTGTGAGGGAGGGAGAGAGGGAGAGAGAGAGAGAGAGAGAGAGAGAGAGAGCATAACTCGGGAATGCCTCGAGCAATTTCAATCAAACTACAACAAGACCAGCACACACACACACACACACACACACACACACACACACACACGGGTGTGTGTGTGTGTGTGTGTGTGTGTGTGTGTGTGTGTGTGTGTATGCTGACCTTGTTGTATTCAGGTCTTTTCCCGTGTAAGATTGAGATTGTCTTGGCAACGTTTTGGGGAGGTCTCACTCGCCATCCTCAGGCTGGTGTTTTTGGCTTAAAGCTTTATGCATGTATGTATCTGGCTATCTTAATTTATTTATAAAAAAAATCTACAATTTATATCACCAGAGCTAGTTCGGAAAATCTCAGAAATGCATATTTAGAATGCCAAATAAAAAACTCCACCCAATCCTTTAAACTGTCCTAAGTCACCTTTTTAAAGGGGGCTTTGCCAATGGCTAAGCCTTAATATAAGATTTCTGTGAAAGCTTGATCATTTAAATAAGCTTTCTTTAAACAGTGATTTCCTATATAATCCCATTAGTTAAAACTTGACATCTCATTATTTTAAATGATTGAAACAAGCCAAAAGTCCTCCTGTTCATTAAAGCAATAATTTAAAATGACTACCTAAATTCAGCCAAGATAGACATTTAGATGGCTAATTGTGTTTTGAGGACAAATGTCACTTTAATCAGTATATATTAAATAGCACATAATAAAAGGGGGGAAATCTTAACCCTGGGTGGGTCTTTAAGAAGATAAAGCCATTAGCAATATGGTGATTATGAGGTTTTCTTAATATGACATCTGCTGACATCTCATGTTTAGCATTGTCAAATGAAAGGATCATAGTGAAATGTTTGGGTTATTTTAATCCTCAAGTAAAAATATAAACTCTTCTTCAGAACAGGCTTGGCTCCTAGTGATTTCAAGAAACATTTGTGTTAGAGGCATTTAGTCATGGTGGTATTGATGATGATTGTAACGCTAAAAAAATCAAGATATAGTCTAATTGCAATAGCAATTAGACTTATATAACCAGTGGTGGAATTCAATTTTTTTTACTACCGGTTCTGTGGGCGTGGCTTGGTGTGCATGGCATAGCTTGGTGGGCGTGGCAGGGGAAGGATACTGCAAAATTTCCATTCTTTCCTGATCAGCTGAGACTCAGGAGGCAGAGAATAAATGGGGTGGGGCCAGTCAAAGATGGTATTTACGGATTCTACAAACTACCATATTTTTTGGAGTATAAAATGCACCTTTTTCCCTCAAAAAAAGGCTGAAAATCTGGGTGCGTCTTATACACTGAATGCATTTTTTGCCTCCCGAAACCCCGCCCCTTCACCAAAATGGCCGTGCAGAGTTTTTAGGAGCCTTACAGAATGCTACTGGGGGCTGGGGAGGGCAGAAATGAGTGAAAAATAGGCCATTTTTTGCTTGTTTTGCCCCTCCACCAGACCCCAGGAGCACTGTGCAAGGCTCCTAGAGACTATTCATACTCTTTTTTCTGCCCTCCCCAGCCCAGGAGCACTGAGGCTCTAGATTACTCTTTTTTAAAACGGGCCCATTTCATGCAGTTTTTTTGAGGGAAAAAAGGTGCATTTTATACTCCAAAAAATACAGTACTCAAAATTTCCCGCTACCGTTTCCCCAGAACTGGTCAGAACCTGCTGAATACCACCTCTGTATATAATTCTCATAATGCTTTACAGTCCTCTACTGCTACGGCGGTTGCAGTATCCCCATAGTCACGTGATCAAAACTCAGATACTCTGCAGCTGACTCATATTTACGACCGTTGCAGTGTCCTGGGGTCACGAAATACCCTTCGGTGACTTTCTGACCAGCAAAGTCAATGGGGAAGCTGGATTTGCTTAACCACTGGATTATTAACTTAACAGCTGCAGCGATTCACTTAACAACTGTCACTTGAAAGGTTGCAAAGTGGGGCAAAATTCACTTAGCAACATGTGTCACTTAGCAACAAAAATGTTGGGCTAAAAAAAACCAAAGTTGTGGTCCTAAATCAAGGGCTACCTGTGGCATATCTGCAAAACACAGTGAGAACAAACCGTGTCTTACTATGACTTGTAAATCAGGCGTTGGTCCCTAACACACAGTAATGAAGAGATTATGTTGGCCAGTCAGTGCAAGGTATTTCCCTAAGTATCAATCGTCTCCAAATAAAATCCAGCTGGTTGAGAAGAGTCTCAGTTAATCCTAGACAAAAAAAAGGAAAACATTACATTTTTTGTGGCTATAATTCAACGCAAACACTTCACATTTGCTTCAATAAACAACTGTTCTCCCCACTTTCCTAATGCAGTTATTTTGGGAGTATTTATAACATAAGCTGTAGGTAGATGCCAAACAATATTTTTTTTTTGCTTGCAACAAACAGGTTTTAATATGGCTTGATTTCATTGAGGATGACGCTGAAAGTCGCTCAGCTGTCTTGTCATCTAAAGCACCAGATGCAGCTTGTTGAAACACACGCTTTCTTTCCTCTCTTGAGGACTAGCATGTTACCCAGGGGGACAGATCAGCGAATTAATTTTACCTGTGAATGGATGCTTTTGAAGAATGCAACCTCCCACTTCTTACGCCAGACTATTATCCTACCTACATCACGCATGCTGGCTTTGACACAATTCTTCAAGGTCTTTGGTCCTTCTTGGTATCTATGTCTCTGCTAATAGAACCGGAGGTGCTTAGAACTTCAAATAAAAATGGGGTTATAATCGACAGTGGTTATAATTCAGTGGCAGCCAAAAAAGCTAATACAATCCTTGGTTCTATAAACAGGCATAGAATCAAAATCACACAAAGTATTAGTACCACTTTAAAAAGCCTTAGTAAGGGCACACCTGGAATACTGCATCCATTTTTGGTCATCACATTACGAAAAGATGTTGAGATTTGGGGAAAAGGAAGAGCAACTACTGGAGACTAAGACGTGTGATGAACAGTTGCAGGATTTGAGTGTGGCTAATCTAGAGAAAAGAAGGAGTAGTGGGGGACATGATAGCAGGATTCCTGTATTTGAGAGACTGCCACAAAGAGGGGGTCAATTTATTTTCCAAAGCACCAGAAGGCAAGGCAAGAAACAATGGATGGAAACTAATCAAGAAGAGAAGCAACCGGGACTTCAGGAGAAACTTCCTAACAGTGAGGATAATCAACCAGTAAAACAGCCTGCTTTCAGAAGTTGTGGGTGCTTCGTCACTGGAGATTTTTAAGAAGAGACTGGGCCTGGGGTGAAATTCAGCAGGTTCTGACAGGTTCTGGAGAACCGGTAATGGAAATTTTGAGTAGTGTGGAGAACCGGCAAATGCCACCTCTGGCTGGCCCCTGAGTGGGATGGGAATGGAGATTTTGCAGTATCCTTCCCCTGCCATGCCCACCAAGCCATGCCCACAGAACCGGTAGTAAAAAAAAATTGAATTTCACCACTGGTCTGGACAGTCATTTTTCTGAAATGGTATTGGGTCTCCTGCTTGAGCAGGGGGCTGGACTATAAGACCTCTAAAGTCCCTTCCAGCTGTATTCTGGTTGATCAAGCTATGGCTGCCCATTTTTCTTTTTTCTTTTTTTTAAAACACATAAACACATCAACAAAAACAAACACATGACTTAAAACAACATAGGAACAAGAAGTCCCATCATATATCTTACAGCAGTTCCGTATCGGTTTCTTTACAGTTATCGTTTCCCCTCCTATACATTTCTATCTTGCATTCATGGTCCCCTTATTCGTTATCCATTTTTATGTACTATTCTATATTTATTTATACTTAGCTATTTATAACAATATATTGTTTACCTATATTAGGCTTTATATTCTTACTATCATTTATTCTCTTACATACAATTATAGGTATACATTCACATAGTTATTCTTTTTCTTTGCCATTCTTATACCTTTGTTATTCCATTTAAAAGGTTCTAATATACAGTTTGGGTTGCTTTGTTTTCCATCCCTAGCGCCTATTGTAACACCACCTTATTTTTCCTTTCTTTTCTCCCTCCCTTCCTTCTCTATTTCCTTCTTTCCTCCTCTCCTTCCCCTTCCTTCTTCCCTTACCACTTCCCTACTCCTACCCTCCCTCTTCCCCTTCCTGCCCTCTCTCCTTCTCTTTCTCTCCCTTCCACCCACCTCTCCTTACCTCTTTCTTCTTCCCTTACCTCTCCCCTACTTCTACCCTCTCTCTTGAGCAGGGGGCTGGACTATAAGACCTCTAAAGTACCTTCCAGCTGTATTCTGGTTGATCAAGCTATGGCTGCCCATTTTTCTAAGTAAGATGCCTTATTGCCGAACTGTCTCTATTGCAGACAAGCCAAGCACAAGCATGCCACATCAAACCCTAATCCTAACCCAAGTCCCATCCCCTTAGCTAAGCGAGCCCACGAGGCAAACTGTAGTCCATAAGGCAAAGTCAAGGCACAATTAATAATTTCGTAATTTAATAAGCTTATATGCCGCCCAATCCCGTAGGACTCCGGGCGGCTTACAAATACAAAGATAAAACAAAAATAAAAAATAGGGGAAAGACGAGAACAAATTTAAAAGGAACACATCATACACTCGACTTAGCTGGGGGCTGGACCTCATTCATGACAAGACAAAAGGCAGTCCTCAAGGGCAAGGCAAAAGGCACGAGTCAAAGGTAGGGGAGTGTAAGCCAGAACAAACGATTGTCCCTGGCAAAGTCTAATTCCCCATCACTTCTCCTCATGTCAATCCACTCCAGGTGTTCCTTGTGAGGAAGAGTGGGATGGCCTTTTCCGAGTAGCCTTGAAGTCCTTCTCTGAGCTTGCCTACGCTCTGCTGTCTTGTGTCCTTGGATCGAGTGTAGGAGGCAGCTCTTCCACATCCGAAGGGATCTGCTGCCTATCAGCACCACTGCCTATCAGTCACCAATCCTCCCTCTATGCCTGAGAGGCTTGGGCAGAGGTGGGTTCCTACCAGTTCGCACCTATTCGGTAGAACTGGTTCGTCAAATCTACCGAACCGGTTAGAAGAGGTTCCACCAGTGGACCCGGAAAGCAGACCACCCCTACAGAAGAGGTTCCAAAATTTTTTGAAACCCACCACTGGTCCTTGGATATGATTATTCTACACTATCATGCTCCTATTTATAAAACTCAGTGCCTCTGTGAAAGGTAAGGATGACTACTGCGTTTGTGGTGCAATCAGAACATTGCATGTGTTGAAGTTGTTTTAACGCAAACCAAAGATGCCTTTTAAAAAACAAGTTTACATCATATTCTTATGCATGCCAGTGCTGTGTGTGAGGTAATTTAAGGTGGTTCTGACAAGTGTCGTCGGCATCTTCATATCCGGTCACATGGGCAGCAAGCCACTCCCATCCGGTCACATGGGCATCAAGCCACTCCCACAAAGGAAGCCACACCCACAGAGTAGGTTCAAACAATTTTTGAAACCCACCACTGGGCCTGGGACAGCATCCTCCTCAGCCCCTGGCTTCTCCAAGCATTCCAAGGGAGATGTGCCCTCCACAGCAGATAGCCCCAGGCCCAACTCCTCCTCCTCCTCCTCCCTCCCCTCCTCCTCCTCCTCCTCTTCTGAACCGGACTCCGATGGGGCCATGACAGAGCGGCAGCCCAGATTTTTGAAGCCCTGACATAGCATCAGCAAAAGGACGAGTATTTCTGTTTCTCTTGCTCCCCTCTGGCAGGAGGTTTCGAAATATTTCTAGCAGAACTATCTGATTCCGTTGCAGCTTTGTTCCTTATGCCATCCGTCTGGTAAGCTCACAAGATTTGTTTTTCTCGCCATGTGCATGTACAGTATTTTTCTGAGTATAAGACGCACCTTTCCCCCCCAAAAAAGAGGCTGACAATCTGGGCGCGTCTTATGCACTCAATGCAGCGTTTTGGCCTCCCGAAACCCTGCCCCCTTCACAAAAATAGGCTTGGGAGGCTTGCAAAGTACTCCTGGGGGCAAACAATAGCAAAAAAAGTGGTCATTTTTTGCTTGTTTTGGGGGGGGGGATGGGCACCCCTAGGAGCACTTTGAAGGCCTTTCAAAGCCTATGCATGCCTTGGTTTTTTGCAAAAAAACCCAGCCCTTTTTTTGCTCATTTTTGCCCCCCTCCCAACCCCCAGGAGCACTTTGCAGGTCTCTCAAACTCTCTGCATGCCCCATTTTTCACAAAAAAACAAGCAGAGGTTTTGGGAGGCCTGCAGAGTGCAAAAACTTTTTTTCATTAAAAATTACCTCTTCAAAATTTTGATGCGTCTTATATCCGGTGCATCTTATAGTCCAAAAAATACAGTATACATACAAACTAGACTGTGTTTTTTCTTTGTATTATATAATATATGTGGGTATATGCATAATGTTTGTTTGTTTGTTTTCTTGTCATGTTTATGTAGTGTATATTGGAGGTGGTGACCCTTGTATGCAACGAAATGCCATCTTGACTGGTTTGACCATATCCATTGGTGGGATTCAGCTGGTTCTGTATGGTTTGAGCAAACCGGTTGTTAAATTGCTGGCTGGCCCTGCCCCATCCTGCCTCTCCCCTTCCAGGAGCCCCCCAGTTTTGCTCCTAGGAGGATGCAGAGAGGCCTACTAGGCCCAAAACGCAGTGTGGAGGGGGGCAACACCCCCATGGCCCGTTTTTGCTGCCAGGGGGGTGCAGAAGGCCAAATGTTGTTTGTCACACACCCCTGGCCACCTCACCATGGCCACACCCACCCAGTCAGTCATTAGAACAGAGAACTGCTTGTTAAATTATTTGAATCCCACCACTGACCATATCCTGTAGATTCCCCCTTGGCCTTCGTCCAGAGAGTTTGCCAAGACTTTCTCTATCATCTTTTGAGTGCCAAGCGAAACTTGTTTTCCTTTTATAATTATTTGTTTGTGCAGAGGGCGTTCACACTTGTTTACAAAAGCAAGGTTTATTTGTCTTTTGCTGAAAATCTGTCCTTTTGGTGATTTTACAATTTGATAAGGGAGTGCTTTCCAAACATTGTTGCCACCTATTAGACTTTCAATTTTTAAATGCCGGTATTCCTTTTTGATCTTCAAAATGTCTTTCTTGTAGATGCTTCATATCTTGGAGATTTCTTTTCAAATTGGTCAGCATGTGATCCATTTTTAAATACACCTGAGTACATTTTAAATTGGCTACTGAACAGAACTGAATAGTAATTGATCTGTCTGCATGTGTGTTTTTCTGCAGCAAGAAAATCTTACTTGGTGAACAAAGAAACCAGTTTTTTCTTGCCCCGGGTGAGACGCCACTGAATCAAGTAATTCAGTTTTTATTTATAGGGGGGAAATGTCCGATCAAATGTAAATTCTAATGTTGGATTTTCCCTCTTATCAGAGGGAGCCCCCTTGTGGAGTACTGTGAACCTAGTACCATGGCAACTCCACTACGCTGTACAGTAGAAGCCATTTTACGGCAGTACAGTAGAAGCCATTTTAAGGCACAACAGGCGGTTATCTTAACAGAACACACATCCCGAGGGGTATTAGGGTTGTCTTATCGCCACAGTATTTTTTTTTCCAGAGAGTAAGTCATCTGTGGAGCAAGTTTGGTTGAAATTGCTCAAGGCATTCCAGAGTTATGCTGGAACATACACACACACACATACACAGACCGCTCTGAAAATTTCTCTACAATAGTAAAGTTTCAGAAGCTTCTGGATTCTGAACTCCAGAGCAACTCCAGAGCAAAGCCAGAGTTGTATCTTTCAAAAGGAAAACGTTTTTTTTACACTGAATGCCAAAGGGGATTGTGCTAAACTACACAAATAGCTCTGAAGCACATTTCAGAAGCTGGAAGGGAAAGGGGAAAAAAGCAAAATCAGTAGGCGGCCAACTTATCTCGGTTGTGAGTTGCAAACAGCACAATACACAACCCATGAGGATAGTAGTCAGACACTGAGTGAGATAGTATCGATTCGCAAGGGTCTCTATAAATTTGGGGGATTGTGTTTTACCAAATGGAAGGCTTGAGATCCTGGCAAAGGGAGCAATTAAGGCACCCTGGATATTTAAGAAGTGACACTTTTCTTTCTCTGCTGCCTGAATCACAGATCCCTACTAGCAAAGCCATTTCTGCTCAAGCTGTTAAATCTGCCAGCCAAAAAAAGTGATTCCCACCTCTTTTTGTCTCCGGCAGTTTAACATAATTCTGCTAATGTCCTTCAGTTTATCACCTACTGCCTCTGATCACCTGGATGAGTGAACTCTGGCCAGAGGCATCTAATCTGTATTGCAAGCAAGGAACAGGAGCAGAATAAAAAGAAAAGGGATAAAATGACTGAATTAGATAAAATCTTAACAGGTACCGATGAAAAGGTAATTAAAAAACTCTATGGCTACTTACTAGAGATGAAACTCCATGAGGAACAAGTCAATGAAACTATGTTAGCTTGGGGGGAAAACTTTGGGCATGGGATTGAATTAGAGAAATGCCAAAAACTGTGGACTCAAAACTATAAAATGACAATGTCAGTTGTATTTAAAGAGAACTTGTATAAGATGTTTTACAGGTGGCATCTATCCCCATCGAGAATTGCAAGAATGTCCAAGAACAAATCCGAAAAATGTTGGAAATAGCAATAGCAATAGCAATAGCAGTTAGACTTATATACCGCTTCATAGGGCTTTCAGCCCTCTCTAAGCGGTTTACAGAGTCAGCATATTGCCCCCAACAACAATCCGGGTCCTCATTTTACCCACCTCAGAAGGCTGAGTCAACCCTGAGCCAGGGAGATTTGAACAGCCGAACTGCAGAACTGCAGTCAGCTGAAGTAGCCTGCAGTGCTGCATTTAACCACTGCGCCACCTCGGAAATGTCATCAGACGCCGGGCACATACTACCACATGTGATGGACTTGTACTGAAGCAAAAAAATATTGGACTAAAATCCACATGTGGTTGGAGAAAATGATACATAAACATATAGATTTAAAACTGGAACTCTTTCTATTGGGAATAATACCAGAAACATACAACAAGGACTTGAAATATCTGATCGTGAATGTTTTAACAGCTGCTAGAATTGTATTTGCCAAAAATTGGAAAAACGAGAAAGTACCATCACAGGAGGAAACTATTCGGAAAATAATGGAATGTGCCGAAATGAGTAAGCTTACATTTGAAATTAGAGAACAAGAGGATGAGCAATATTATAAAGTGTGGGACTTGTTTTACCAATGGTTGGATAAAAAAAACCTGGGAATGAAACTGTTTACTTATGTTGTAGTAGTTTTTTGTCTTTTTTATTTTTCTGTTACGATATAGAGTACTACTTATATGATATGTAAAGGACAATAGTGATTTTAATGTATAAGACTGGGATGATTTGAATACTTTGGTATAACTGTATGTAGTGACCATTTTATATTAGAAAGATCTTTGTATATGAAACGGATCAATGATGATTTAAGGAATAATATATATATATATATATATATATATATATATATATATATATATATATATATATATGTATATGTATATGTATATGTATATGTATATGTATATGTATATGTATATGTATATGTATATGTATATATATGTGTGTGTGTGTGTGTGTGTGTGTGTGTGTATGTATGTATGTATGTGTGTATATATATATATATATATATATATATATATATATATATATATATATATATATATATATATATATATATATATATACATACATATATATATATATATATATGTTTTCTGAGGTTTTCGCGGGTGTTAGTATGTAGGTCTCTAGTTATTTGGGTTTTCTCCCCTGTAAAATTGGAGATGTCTAGGGTTGTCTAGCCTATATGAATTCATATATTTCAAATATTTCAATTCATATATATATATGAATTGAAATATTTAACCACTATATGGATTAATCATTAATAATGGGAAACTATTCTTGGAATTCTGGATGATTGGTGACATTATGGTTAATTGAAAATATGAATGCTTTATTATAAACCAATGGGAATTCTTTGTTCTAATCTTCGCTTTTCCTCCTTAGAGATAGGTGATACTATAATACTTTAAAGACTCATTGTTATTTGATAGATAATTATGAACTCAAGGAAATAAGGATTGTTACAAATGAAAGAATATTAATGGTAATCTGAAGGCATAATGCTCAATGACAGTGAAACATTCAGTTATGTTTAATGTAAACCAGCTGATGTTAATCCTAAATTTAAGAAGTGATGCACAAAAACTTGTAACCAAACGACATGCTTGATGAAATGGAGGAAAGTTGTTCTTTTTTCTTCTCTTGCTTAGTTTAGTTTGTGTTGTTTTGTTTAAAAAGAATAAAAATATATCTAAAAAAAAAAGGAAAGGCAAAGGGAAGGAAAACATTGAGAAGGTTGGGATATGTGGCTTCAAGCTTTCAGATCAAATCGATAATGTGCTTATTGTTTTATTTTCTAGGAATGAGAATACGCATTGATTTGGGGGTTATGTTTATGTTTATAAAAGAAATTCCCAATCTCAGCAGACTTAACTGAGAGGGAAGGTTCATAAAGCAAACTTTCTTAGCCCCGCTGCAAAGGCTTTTCATATCATCTACCAAGATAAAAACCTCTATTTCAAGCAATCAACTTAATCTACTTCCGTAACAGTTTTTGGAATGCCTCGAATGCATTTATGAGATTATCTTTGTAGAAATCCAGATTGTAAGAGAAACTGGTTATTTTTCAGCCCGCCTGCAAAGGCTTAGCAGTAGCTGAAATGCACTTTTAAGATAACATCTGGCCCTGTGTTGATTTCCAGTTTGTGCAATAAAGGATTCGAATTCCTAATTTACTCTACAAAAAATCCAAAATGTTCTACTCATCTCAATTCTCGCTCAACATCCCTACTGCCATTCATAAAATCCATATTTTGCAGGTTCTTTCTCAAACAATAAATTGAGTTGTGTCTGGGCAGGATTTATTACACAAAGTTGATATTTATTTCAAATAAATAATATTTCCAGAGTTTTTTTATATTTCTTACACAATTGGGATGACAACGTCCATTGCTAAATACCAAGTTTCCCCCAAAATAAGACAAGGTCTTATTTTCTTTTGACCCCCGAAATAAGCTCTTGGCCTTATTTTCGGGGAGGTCTTATTATTTTTGAGGTGCAGGAGGCAAGTATCGTGGTCACCTCATGGCTGCTGCTAGGTTGCAATACTTTTGGGGAGGGCTTATTTTCAGGGAAACAGGGTAAGATGGTTGTTAAGTGAGTCACATCTGCTTTTATGACCTTTTTTCCACAGCAGTTAAGCAAAGCACTGCAGCTGTTAAGTCAGTGTTTCTCAACCTTGTCAACTTGAAGATGTCTGGACTTCAACTCCCAGAATTCCCCAGCCAGCTAATGCTGGCTGGGGAATTCTGGGAGTTGAAGTCCAGACATCTTCAAGTTGACAAGGTTGAGAAACACTGTGTTAAGTGAATCACATGGTCATTAAGGAAATCCAGCTTTCCCCGTTGTTTTTGCTTTTGGAAGGCTGGCTAATAGGAAAAGCTGTTGATGGCGTTAAAGCTGGGAAGGCTGCTAATAGTGATCACAGAACCCACGAATCTGCCACCGTTGTAGATAAATGCCAATTGCCAAGGGCCCAAATGTTGATCATGTGACCTTAAGGGTGTCATGACAGTTAAAGTGCAAGGATCAGTTATAACTAACTGTTTTTAGGGCCGTTGTAACTTCAAACCATCACTAAACGTAAGGGACAAATTCATTTCCTTCTTACAGAGAAGATCGTGCATATGTTTTTCTATTTGTCACTGATCATAAAAGGATGAGAAATAATTCTGGGAGTTATGCTAGTTTTCTTTATCTTGTTCTTGTTCTCATTCTGCCCTGAATTATGTTTGACATTTTGCCAAGTGTTTCAGATGCCCCTGTGATTTCTCCATTGTTGTCTTGTGGGTTAAAAGGAGTTTTACACTGAACTGCTTCGGAATGCCAGGCAATAATAACTATATTATTAATGCTAGGATGAAATGTTGCATATCATATTACCGGTGGCACATAGAGATCTTGAGCAAATGCTGTTAGCCGTCAAAAGCTTTGGCAGAGGTCTTTTACACAAAATGGAATGCAAAGATAAGCTATTATTACGGTGGTAAAGAATGATATCCTGATTTTACTTGTACCGTTGGCATCCGTTAAATGCAGGCTGCTATTTGAATTGCAAAATGGCAGGTTTTAGCAGCTGTGCCTGATAAAGTCAAGCACACGTTTCCACTTGTTACTTTGCAGGCAGGGATGCAATTTATGGAAATTGGCTCAGATCTTGACCAGCGTTTTGAAAATGCATTCGGTTATTTCTCCGAGGAATTTCTATTTCTGGCCCACTCAAGAGTTCTGCAGAGCTTTCCAGCTGGCAAAAAGGGACGATGGAGGGAAAAGGAAGGAAAATTTCTCCTCTCAACTCCTTTTGGAAGGTACCTCATAAGGCTGAAGAAAGGGTAAGAGAGAGGGAGGGCCCTTGGAGGCAGAGGACAGCCACAGAGATGGACAGGGAAGTCAAAATCTGCAAGATGCAAAATTTCTTAGTAGCATTCAAAACAACTTAATACACTTTGCTTGGTATAGCTTTTACTAATAGTATACTGAGCACTAATTGCACGACTTCAGTAATTATCTGTTCATCCACAGATGATACTTTTTAAACACACCCTTGTTTTAAATAAAATATGAGGATTATAGTAAGATTCTAAAAATAATGCTAAAACAGGTACAGAGTATGGCTAATGTATGTTTTAAAAGAAGAGGTACATGATCTATATCCATCCATCCATTCAGCCATCCATCCAGTGGTGGGATTCAAGTAATTTAACAACCGGTTCTCTGCCCTAATGATTTCTTCTAACAACCATTTTTCCAAACTGCTCAGAAAGTTTAAAAAAACGGTTCTCCCGAAGTGGTGCGAACTGCCTGAATCCCACCATGGCACCCATCCATCCATCTTTGTACATCTTATATACTGTATCTATATCTATATCTATATCTATATCTATATCTATATCTATATCTATATCTATATCTATATCTATATCTATATCTATATCTATATCTATATCTATATCTATATCTATATCTATATCTATATCTATATCTATATCTATATCTATATCTATATCTATATCTATATCTGTTATGTTCTGAGCAGCCGCCAAAACAAAGAGTTTAAGCGGGAAGCGATTCGACACCTGATTGGCTGATCGTTTGACAGCTCCTGTATAAATAGGGAGCTGTCCAACGAGCAGCGGCGGCATTCCTGTTCTAAGCCGGTTCTGAACTGTTAGCTTGTTCTTTGAGGGAATAAACTTGTTAGCCTTTATTCCTGTCTCCGCCTCAGTCCTTTCTGGCTACCCACAGGTCCTTGGTACACACCACTGGCGACGAGGATGGGATTGCCAAACTGAGGTGCGAGAAGCTGAAGTCACTCACTGCTGAAGTCACTCGCTGAGTCACTAGAACCGCGCTTAACTCTATCGCGACGAGACGTCGCTGGTTCTGACAGGAATGGCCACGTTAAATTTTGCGCCATTCAACTATGGCTCTGAGACATGGGAGTCTTACACGGCTCGGTTCGAGTGTTTTTTGGTCGCGCACGACCTCACCGAGTTGACGGACGAGCGGAAATGCGCATTTTTCCTGTCCGTCTGTGGCAAAGATGTTTTTCATACTGCCAGGGCTCTTACAGCTCCGGAGCCTATTAAGGCCGTCCCATGGCCCGTGCTGCTGGCGAAGCTGACAAGCCATTATGCCCCGTCGCCGTCCAAGATAGCCCGCAGGCACGCTTTTCATCAGCGGAGCCAAGCTGAGGGGGAGTCCGTCAGCGCCTACGTTGCTGCACTACGTTCGGCCGCCCTGCACTGTGAGTTCCGAGACCTCGATGAAGCTCTCCTCGACCGCCTAGTGTGTGGCCTCCGAGACCTCAAGCTTCAAAAGCGGTTACTGACAAAAACAGATCCTTCGTTTCAAACCGCCTTTGAGGAAGTTCGGGCGTCCGAGATGGCTGAGGCTTCCCTAGCTACCATCGCGAAGGCCCGGTCTGCCACTTCCACACAGGCTGCTAACGCTTTTAACACTGTGGCCGGTTCACCAGAATCAGAAAGTGAAGATTCTGATGCGGAAACCCGGGATGAGGACATTAACCGCCTTGAGGAGGCGAACAGAAAGAGCTGGCATCGGCGGAAGGGCAACCCTAAATCTGCATGTAGTGGTTGCGGAGGCAGTCACGAAAGAGCTGAGTGCAGATTCAGACAAGCCCTCTGCCAGCGGTGTGGAAGAAAGGGCCACATCGCTCGGGTCTGCCGAGCAGCGCAGCCCATGTCCTCTCCAGAGTCCCAAGCTGAGCGGTCTCGGCAGTTCCGAACCAAGAAAGCTAGAACGGACTGCCATGCCATCCTCCGCAACTCTAATCACGATCTCTCTTGCCACCTTCTGCAAAAGAAGATCCAACTAACTGTGACGTTAGAAGGGAAGCCCTGCGAGATGGAGCTCGACACCGGGTCCGCAACGTCCATAGTGTCTTGGAGCACAATCAAACGTCTCTTGCCTCAGCTGTCCAAGCGCCAATTACAAGACTGTCATCTAACATTAAGGGACTATCAGGGCAACCTGATTCCAGTAATTGGCACCCGGAAAGTCAGAGTGCAGTTCAAGGGGTTTGACGGCCGGTTACCCCTCATCATAGTCGAGGGACGATTGCCCAGCCTTCTAGGTCTCGACTGGTTCCAGTCCTTAGGTCTGCAAGTCAGCGGAATCCACCACCTCGGCGCAACTGCACTCGACTGCTTGGTCAACGAATTTCCAGCTGTCTTCAATGGCACCTTAGGCAAATACACAGGAACACCTGTTTCTTTCAACCTCGACCCATCAGTGCAGCCGGTGCAAATGAAGCCACGCCGAGTTCCCATTGCACTCAAGCCGAAGGTGGACGCCGAGCTGGACAAACTCGTAGCTCAGGGCGTCCTCGAGCCAGTGGATCATGCACGATGGGAAACCCCCATCGTGCTGCCGATTAAGCCGGACGGCAGTGTGAGGATCTGCGCAGACTACCACTGCTCGATCAACCGTGCCCTGCCTTCAAATGCGTACCCAGTGCCAGTGGTCCAGCACCTCCTACACACTCTGGGCGAGGGGTCTATTTTTGCAAAACTCGACCTTGCACAGGCGTATCAACAACTGGTGGTGGACGACGAAGCAGCTGAGACACAGACAATCATCACGCACCGGGGCGCATTCCGTTGCCGCAGACTGCAGTTTGGGGTGAGCATCGCCCCTGGACTTTTTCAAAGTTTGATGGAGCGGTTGCTCCAAGGACTCCGAGGTGTCGTCCCCTATTTTGACGACGTCCTCGTCTCTGCCACATCCTTAGAAGAACTCATGGCCAGGCTACGGTTGGTTCTTCAGAAATTTCAACAAGTGGGACTCAAAGTCAAAAGAGACAAATGCCAGGTTGCGGTGTCCCAGATAGAGTTCCTGGGGTTCCTCATTGATGGCAATGGCATCCACCCCACTGCTGCCAAGACCAAAGCCATCCTTGAGGCCCCTGCACCTACTAATAGAGCTGAATTACAGGCCTTTTTAGGCCTACTCAATTTCTATGCGGTCTTCTTGCCGCATAAAGCCTCTGTCGCGGAGCCACTCCACCGTCTCCTAGACTCGGGGGCTGCCTGGGTCTGGGGCCGGCGGGAGGCTTCCGCATTCAGGGCTGTGAAACATCTCCTGATCTCCAACGACGTCCTTGTCCAATACAGCAAGCACTTGCCTTTAGTGCTCGCCTGCGACGCTTCACCCTACGGGGTGGGCGCCGTTCTTTCCCACCAGTTGCCTAGTGGAGCAGAGGTGCCAGTTGCCTATTTTTCCCGCACTCTCTCTGCTTCTGAGCGCAACTACGCACAAATTGATAAAGAGGCCCTCGCTATTGTGGCCGGGGTGCGGCGTTTCCATCACTATTTGTACGGCCGCCCCTTCCAAATTGTCACTGACCACAAGCCTTTGCTGGGGTTGCTCGCCGGCGACCGCCCGGCCCCGCAGGTGCTGTCTCTCCGAATGACACGTTGGTCTGTGTTCCTCGCCTCCTACGACTACCTGCTACTGCACCGACCGGGGAAGCAGATCGCTCACGCCGATGCCCTCAGCCGTTGCCCTTTGCCAGACGCTCCTGAAGACCCTACTGCTGCCGCCCCCGTCTTCCTCATTGACGACCTCAACCTTCCAATTTCTGCCGCCGACATCGCCCGGTTGTCCGCAAGGGATCAGGTAATATCCCGGGCACTAGAGTGGGTTAGGCGAGGGTGGCCCAAGGACCCCGTAGATCCTGTTTTCCTCCCTTTCAAATCACGGCTGCCGGAACTCTCCATTCAGCGCGGCTGTTTACTGTGGGGCCACTGCGTCGTGGTGCCGGCCTCACTGAGGACTACCGTCCTGCAACAGCTTCACCTAGCACACCCCGGCATTGTCCGAATGAAAGCCCTGGGCAGAAGTTATGTCTGGTGGCCCAAGCTGGACCAGGACATAGCAGCCCATGTTGCCGGGTGCCCAAAATGCCAGGGCGCCCAAGCGTTACCGCCCAAAGCCGAGCCCCGGACGTGGGAGCCACCATCCTCTCCCTGGTCGCGAATACACATTGATTTCGCAGGCCCTATTCAGGGCCGCATGCTCTTGATTGTGGATGCCTTCTCGAAGTGGGTCGAGGCTATCCACATGTCCTCCACTACGGCGGACGCGCTTATTGCCACCCTCCGCCACGTCTTTGCCACCCATGGGCTACCCGACGTGTTGGTGTCCGATAACGGACCACAACTGACAGCTGCCAAGTTTGAGGCATTCTTAGCTTCCCAGGGCATCCGGCATGCCCTGACGTCTCCCTTTCACCCCTCTAGTAATGGCTTGGCGGAGCGCGCTGTGCGGTCCGTCAAGGAGGCCCTTTCCAAAATGGATCACCTGCCCTGGCTAGAACGCATTGATGCCTTCTTGTTGGCTCACCGCTCCACGCCATCCCCAGAATCCAACACCAGCCCAGCCGAGCTCCTTATGGGACGGCGGCTGCGAACGACCCTTGACCGGTTGCACCCTGCATACTCCACCCCAAAGCCTTTGGATTCTCAGGGAGGGACGAGATCTTTCGCCCAAGGGGAAGCAGTGTATGCCTGTAATTATGGGGGGCATCCCTTGTGGCTACCGGGCATAGTAACTGATCAGACCGGGCCCTGCTCCTACAGGGTCAGGCTCCTCGACGGCAGAACGTGGAAACGTCACTGCGACCAGTTGCGGAGCAGGCACCCAGGGCAACCTTGCCAGCAGTCACCGACCAGCCCAGCGAGCCCAACAGCGGCGACCAGCGACGGGGAACCCAGCGACGAGGAGGCCGACGTCGAGCAGGCGGCCAGCGCTCCAAACCGAAGCGGCGACTTACCTGGTGGGCCAGCACCCTCCTGTGTTCTTCCTCGGCGACCCGGGCAATCACCATCCTCCGGCGCAGAGTCCTCGGCCGAGGACGAGCAACCAGAGCCTCCAAGCAGGGCAGAAGGGCCCCGGGCATCCAGCCGAATCAGGCGGCGGCCAGCGTACTTGCAAGACTACGCTTACGCGAACTTAGAAGGGAGGGGTGTTATGTTCTGAGCAGCCGCCAAAACAAAGAGTTTAAGCGGGAAGCGATTCGACACCTGATTGGCTGATCGTTTGACAGCTCCTGTATAAATAGGGAGCTGTCCAACAAGCAGCGGCGGCATTCCTGTTCTAAGCCGGTTCTGAACTGTTAGCTTGTTCTTTGAGGGAATAAACTTGTTAGCCTTTATTCCTGTCTCCGCCTCAGTCCTTTCTGGCTACCCACAGGTCCTTGGTACACACCAATATCTATATCTATATCTATATCTAATCTATCCATCTATATCTCTCTTTCTCTCTTTCTCTCTCTCTCTAGCTATATCTATCTATATCTATCTATATCTATCTCTATCTCTATCTCTCTCTCTCTCTCTATCTCTATCTCTATCTCTATCTCTATCTCTATCTCTATCTCTCTATCTATCTATCTATCTTTCTTTCTATCCATCTCCATATCTATCTATCTATCTATCTATCTATCTATCTATCTATCTTCTATCTATCTCTATTTATCTCTATCTCTATCTCTATATCTATATCTATATCTATATCTATCTATCTTTCTATCTATCTTTCTATCTATCTTTCTATCTATCTTTCTATCTATCTTTCTATCTATCTATCTATCTATCTATCTATCTATCTATCTATCTATCTATCTATCTATGGCTGTGTGTTTGTGTGTGTGTGTGTTTGTGTGTGTGTGTGTTTCAGCATAACTCTGGAACGCCTCAAGCAATTTCAACCAAACTTGGTGCACAGATGACTTACTCTCTGGAAACAAATACTGTGGGGGTAAAACTCCCCTAGCACCCTAATCAGAAAGGTCGGCAGTTCGGCGGTTTGAATTCCTAGAGCCACGTAACAGAGTGAACTCCCGTTACTTGTCCCAGTTTCCCAGAAAAATGGGGCCCACCATGGTGGTAAGGTAACAGTGTTCTGTGCGTTTTTAGCGTTTAGTCATGCCAGCCACATGTCCATGGAGACGTCTTCGGACAGTGCAGGCTCTTCGGCTTTGAAATGGAGATGAGCATCACCCCCTAAAGTCAGGAATGCTTAGCACATACCGTATCATTTGGAGTATAAGACGCACCTTTTCCCTCAAAAAAGAGGCTGAAAATCTGGCTGCATCTTATACAATGAATACAGCATTTTTTGCCTCCTGAAGCCCTGCCCCCTTCACAAAAATGGACATGCATACCCTTAGGGAGGCTTTCAGAGAGCTCCTGGGGGCTGGGGAGGGCAGAAATGAGCAAAAAATGAGCCGTTTTTGCCCCCCAGCAGCACTTTATAAGCCTCCATAAGGCTATGCATGCAATTTTTTAATAAAAAATTGGCCTTTTTTGCTTGTTTTGCTCCCCCTCCCCTTCCCCAGGAGCACTCTGCAAGCCTTCTCAAGGCTATTCATGTCTTTTTTTAAAAAAACAGGCCCATTTTCACGAAAAACAGGCCGCTTTGGGGAGGTTTGCAGAGTGCAAAAACTTTTTCCCCTTTTTGAAAGCGCTTTAACTGATTGATGAGAATTACATAGATCAAGTGCTGTGGCAGCAGAAACAAAGTCTTAGGTGCTGCAGATTGTCAGCGATTTCCTTCTCCAGCACATGGATAAATACACCTGGAAACATCTACCTACCTACCTACTTTCTCTCTCTCCCTACCTACCTACTGTATTTCTTTCTTTCTTTCTTTCTTTCTTTCTTTCTTTCCTTCTATCTATCTATCATCTATCTATCTATCTATCCCTATAGCTACCTACCTACCTACTCTCTCTCTCCCTACCTATCTACTGTATTTCTCTCTATATATATTTCTTTCTCTATCCCTCTACCTACCAACCTATCTACTCGCTCTCTCTCTCTACCTATCTACTGTATTTCTCTCTCTCTCTCTCTCTTTCTATTTCTCTCTTTCTCTCTACCTGTCAACCTACCTACTCTCTTTCTCTATCCCTCTACCTACCTATACACACTCTCTCTCCCCCTATCTACCTACTGTATTTCTCTATCTCTCTCTATTTCTCTATCCCTTTATCAACCTACCTAACTAACTAACTACTCTCTCTTCTCCCTACCTACTGTATTTCTCTCTCTTTCTTTCCCCTGCTATCCTCTATCTACCTACCTACTTTTTTTTTAATTTGCCTCTTCAAAACTTTAGTGCGTCTTATACTCCGGTGTGTCATATACTCCATAAAATACAGTATGTCCGAAGGGAATCTTTACCTTTAGCCTGGAAGAAGGGACTAATTAACCTGGTTGATTGACCCAGTATTGAATTTCCACCCTATATTAATTCCTCCTTATTGATCTGGATCAGAATATTGTAGAATGCTCAAAGTCTTTAGAAGATTTTGGAGAGATTTTTGTTCTAAGGACAAGGTAAGATAGAGAGACTGAGCCAGCAAAAAAATATCACGTGCAAATGGTGATTGTTCTACTGCTTTGAATTAATCTCACTCACCTGTGTCATTGTGAGTGCAGAAGGGATAAAATCTGTATTTGAAATCGCTTTGATTTGATGGCAGTCACAGCTTCAGTTGATGAGCCTGGAACTCTTTTCAGTTGTGTTAATGATAGGTTGGCTATTTCAGGCCTGTACTTAGCACTTTGTTCCCACACATCAATTTTATTCTTCTATTATTTGAGCACGGGAAGAGAAAAAAAAGGGTGGGATGGGAGAACTCTCCAATATCTGTCTCCTTTCATTGTCTTCATAATGACTCTCTACCCAATGAACATCACGAAAACACTTGACATGACCCAGTGGAACAATTCTGGCACAACGCCGATGGGCTGTTTCCACACAGGAGATTACTGTTATGGCATAGTGCAGTGTGAAGCCTCAGAGTTTCAGCTAAGTGGGCTCTCTAGCATGATGGAAAGACTCAAATTCAGCACAAGCAATGTTGCTGGAGAAGGCACCAGGAAATGTCACCAGCAGGGAAAATGATTCTCCGCAAATGGAAGAATTCTTAGAATAACAGAGTTGAAAGGGACATTAGAGGTCTTCTAGTCCAACCCCCTGCTCAAGCAGGAAACCCTATACCCGCGATGGTGAACCTATGGCACATGTGCCAGAGGTGGCACACAGAGCCCTCTCTGTGGGAACGCACGCCATCACCAGCTGCTCTTCATGTGCGCTGGCCACTGGTCTTCATAGTCCGAAAACCGCCTCCAAAACAGCCATTTTCCAGGCTGTTTGGGGGCCTTTGGGGGGGCTGTTTTTGGCCGCTTTCAGGCTGTTTTTCAGGCCTGCAAAACAGCTGGAAAACATCCCAAAAAACAAGCACCAGCCAGCTGGTCTTCAGGTTTCCGGCACTCCAGTGCGCACACATGCGCACATGTTCCACTTTGGGCATTCAGGGCTAAAAAGGTTCGCCATCAGTGCCCTAAACCATTTCAGACAAATGGTTCTCCAATCTCTTCTTAAAAACTTCCAGTGTTGGGGCATTCACAACTTCTGGAGGCAATTTCTGTTCCACTGATTAATTGTTCTCACTCTTAGGAAATTTCTCCTTAGTTGTAGATTGCTTCTCTGCTTGATCAGTTTCCACCCATTGCTTCTTGTCTGGCCTTCTGATGCTTTGGAGAATAGTTTGACTCCCTCTTCTTTGTAGCAGCCCCTCAAATATTGGAACGCTGCTATCATGTCTCCCCTGGTCCTTCTTTTCATTTCAGAGAGACCGCCTCCTGCCAGTCACCTCTCAAAGACCTATTAGATCCCACAGACTAGGCCTCCTCCGAATTCCATCTGCCAGCCAATGTCGGCTGGCGACTCCCCGGGGGAGGGCCTTTTCTGTAGCTGCTCCGGCCCTATGGAACGATCTCCCCGTTGAGATCCGGACCCTTACTACCCTTCCGGCCTTCCGCAAAGCAACTAAGACCTGGCTGTTCCGGCAGGCCTGGGGCTGTTGAATCATCCAGCCCCATCCGATGTTACGACTGTTGTTGAATTTTTAAATTGTTTTTTTTTTTTTTTTGTACCCCACTTCCCTTTTTATTGTTAGCCACCCTGAGTCTTCCGGGAATAGGGCGGCATACAAGCCAAATCAATCAGTCAATCAAATCAATCAATCAATCATTAAACTAGACATACCCAATTCCTGTAAACGTTCTTCATATGTTTTAGTCTCCAACCCAGAGGTGAGTTGGTACTGGTTCACACTGGTTTGGGCGAACTGGTAGTGGAAATTGTGACTGGGACACGGAACCGGTAGGGACCATATTTTCATTCCTAAATCTATTCCAATCTATTTTCTCTTCTTTTTTTTTCTGCTAAGAAAAGAGAAAAGAATTGTTATGGAAACAGATGTTTTGGCATGTATTCCTGCTGCTATGGGAAACATTTTAGCTGAATTGTTGTGTAGAAAAGTTTTTCAAATAAAGCAGAGGGGGGGTTTCTCCCGGTTCGGCCCGGTTCAGCCGAACCGGTAGTGGAATTCAGGCCCGGGTCGCAGAACCAGCAGCGACCCAGTCCTGCCATGCCCCAAAACCGGTTCCCTTACCATCGCTGGGCCGCCGCCATTTTGGTTTTTAGTGACTGCACATGGGCCGTTCACTGTAAATTCTTCTGCGCATGCACAAAGAATAATTTACATTGAACAGTGCAAGCGCATGCAGTGCACGCCTGGTGCGCATTGAATGCGGGTTGCGAACCGCTAGTCAAACCAGCAGCAACCCACCCCTGAAATAAAGATATGCTTCTAAAACATTTCTAGTAGCAGACTTTTTGCACCCCTGTTCTTCAATCTAATGTGCTTTCTGAGCTGGGAATTTCATCCCAGTGTTTGAAGAAATGCAGAACCTGACAAAAGTGGCATTTTAATCCATGCCTTGAGCTCTGACGGGTCATCTCCTGGGACGGGAAAGCATCCAAAAAGTCATAATAGCAGCTGCAAACTGCATGATTGAAGCCTCACCCCTTTCTATGTATCTCATGAGATGTGTGCCATAGAAAGAGGAAGGGCTTCAATCAGGCCTTTACGCCTACCGTCTTGATTTTCAGTTGGTCCAGAATGCAGCCGCGCGAGCGATATCGGGTGTACCTAGATACACCCATGTTACACCTATCCTCCGCAAGCTGCATTGGCTTCCTATCGGTCTCCGGATGCGCTTCAAGGTGTTGGTTATCACCTTTAAAGCCCTACATGGCCTAGGACCTGGATATCTGCGAGACCGCCTCCTGCCACATACCTCCCAACGGCCGATAAGATCTCACAGGCTGGGGCTCCTTCGGGTGCCGTCGACCGGACAATGCTGGCTGACGACCCCTCGTGGGAGGCCCTTCTGTAGCTGCTCCAGCCCTGTGAAACGATCTACCCGCAGAGATCCGGACCCTTCCCACTCTCTCGGCCTTCCGAAAAGCCACTAAAACCTGGCTGTTCCGGCAGGCCTGGGGTTGTTGACCCATGAATGAGGTCCAGCCCCATCTAGGTTTGAGTGTATGGTGTGTTGCTTTTAAATCTGTTTTCGTTTTTCCCTATATTTTACTTTTTATTTTACTCTTGTATTTGTAAGCCGCCCGAAGTCCTACGGGATTGGGCGGCATATAAATTTATTAAATTACAATTACAATTACCCCCAACACCAATGCCTGCTAGAGCCTTTTGTGAATGCGACACCTGCTTGTCCAGTGGCACAATTTCACCCAGCTGGACTTGCAAGGGGTCTCTGGGACCCCCCTCGAAAGGTCCTCTTTCAAAGATCGAAGGAGATTCACAAGCAAAGATTGTGAACAGCGTAGGAATTTAGCACTCACCCCTCTCCTTGGAAAATGAAATATTTTAGGGAATATTAAAAAGGCAGAATATTTCCCCAAAAGCGAGGCAGGAACTCAGCCCTCCTCCCCCAATGGTCAATGGGCCATTATGGCCCAAGCCAGTCTATTCTACATAACAAAGATCTACCCCCTTCAGGCAGAGCCATTTCATGGCCCTTCATTGCACCACCCACCAAGTTTCAACCAAACCTAGCACACAGACACCTACAAAACAAGTATGACCTCTGACAGCAACCAATCAAGATACACTTCCTGTGCCCCAGGGAGTTCAAAGCCCAGAGAGGGCATAAAACGCAGGGACTCTCGGCATCTCTTCCCTTTTCACCCAGAAGCTCCAAGGCATGTGATCCTGTCTACCATTAAATCATCTTTCCAAACAGCCTCCATGTTTCCAGTGTCTTTTTCCCCACTTGGAACTGAACCCAGATGGACATTTCTTCCAACAACAGCATAAAAGTGGCTTTTAGCTACAAAGCAAAGTGATGGGGAAAGTCTATTTGCACCTTTGAGATTATAACCTGAATCAGAGGTGGGTTGCTACCGGTTCGCACCGGTTTGGGCGAAGCAGTAGTGGTATTTTGGCCTTGGTTGCAGAACTGGCAGCAACTCAGGCTGGCCACGCCCCGAAACCAGTTCCCCAGTTGCCGTTCCCATTGCCAGAAAGTTTTTTAGTAATTGTTCCATGTTCTGCGCATGCAGAACCTGAAATTTACAGTCAACTGTGCACGTACTCAAAGCAAACCGGCAGCAACCCACCACTGATCTAAATATCAAAAAGAAATTGAAAATATGTTGTAGCCTTGTTCAGTATTGCTTCATAAGCCCTGCACAGGCACTAGAAATGACTGTAGTTATTCCTCGACTTTCGGCCACATGCCTTAAGGTTTCCCAGCTTGAAAAACACTGCATGTGAATCCTGCAATTGAAATCATCTTATATTAAAAGAGCATATATTTTGTCATATATTCTGCATTGCATTGCATTTTAATGCTTTTTCAGTCCCTCGGTGAAATAGAGTGGCATTCCTTTGATGCGACAAACGATTTGGGTCTCAAATCATTCCTGAATTGGGCTCCCCTGCACACATTTCGCAGATTTACTCAACAAATAAAATCTTGTTTATCGTAGAGCACAGTGAATCCCACAATATAAAGTAGGAAGCAACAGAGATACGAGATTTATTGAAGCACGAAAACAAAGCTAAAACAGATTAAAATCCCTGAGCTGGATAATGAATCAAATCTTTACAATGGAAGTCATACATTACTGAAAGTTTGGAAACTTTTTTTTAAAGAAAATGTGAGGGAGTGATAATAGTCAAAAGCACTAACTTTTTAAATATCCATGGTATAAATGAAAAGATATTCTTGTCTTGTGTTGCTAAATTGCATCAATACATTGCTAAATTTTCAGTGACATTTGAAATCCTAAATTTTAATGATGAGAATTGGTGGTGTACCCATCCATCCATCCATCCATTTCTTTGCAACAGGGCAGTGGTGAGATTCAGCCAGTTCGCACCTATTCGGGAAAACCAGTTCTTAATTTTCTAAGCAATTTGGAAAACCGGTTGGAAGAAATCTCATTTTGTTTTTTTCCCCACTTTACAGGGCTAATCCTGTAAAGAAGGCAGGAAGGAAACATTCTGGTGTTGTTTCTAGCCTAATCTTTATTGCCCTGCTTACAGAAACTGCCTCTCCAATTAACCCTTATTCCATTGCAACAGCTAAGGAGAAGCGCCCATCGACGTGAGTGATGTTGAGTTGGCCACACCCACCCGGTCACATGACCACCGCGCCCCGCCTACCCAGTTGGTCATTAGGGCAGAGAACCGATTGTTAAACTATTTGAATCCCACCACTGCAGCAGGAGTATCAAACTGGTATCCCGCGGGCCAGATGTGTCACACGCAGGCCACACCCACCCCAGCTCTGTGAAGAGAAAAAACATCGCGAAACGTTATGTGGCGCCATGAGTTTGAGAACCGTGCTTTACAGGGCTGCCCATCATACAAAGTAACTGTGAGAGATGTGAAATAATGAACTAGAAACAATACATACATTAAAAGCAAGCATTTGAAAGCTATAAAAAGTCAACATGAAAACATTAGGAGTTAATTAGCATTTTAAATTTACGAACCCCAGGCAGAGAGAGAAAATGAGTGAGAGAATGAGAGAATATATCCATCTCGGTAATGGAGCCCGCTAAAGGTGTCTCCAGTTCCCTGGAAGGCCCAGGCCTAGAGACATAACCAGATCTTGAGGGGCTTCCATAACATTAAGAAAGATGCAGCTAATCTAATTTGGGGAGGAGGAAGGGAATATTCCATAAGGTGGGACACCATAACAGAGAAGGCCCACCGCCTGGGACCTTCCCAAGGAAGTCCATGGCAGATGGCATCTTCAACATGCCTTATCTGTCTATTTGCATTTATACCTTCTATGTTTTATACTGGGGACTTGGTAGCGCAGTGGCTAAGACGCTGAGCTTCTCGATCAGAAGGTTGGCAGTTCAGTGGTTCAAATCCCTAGTGCCGCGTAACGGAGTGAGCTCCCGTTACTTGTCCCAGTTTCTGCCAAGCTAGCAGTTCAAAGCACGTAAAAAATACAAGTAGAAAAAATAGGGACCACATTTGGTGGGAAGGTAACAGTGCTCCGTGCGCCTTCGGCGTTTAGTCATGCCGGCCACATGACCACGGAGATATCTTCGGACAGTGCTGGTTCTTCAGCTCACTCCATTATGTGGCGCTAGGGATTCGAACCACCGGACGGCTGACCTCTCTGATCGACAAGCTCAGCGTATTAGCCACTGAGCCACTGTGTTCCATTTTAATACATTAATGCAAAACATCGCTGCCCCCTCCCCGCAACCTTTTAACAAACTTTTTGTGTGTTCCTGTGAAAACCATCGCTGTGTTACTTTCTTTATGCATTCCTCAACTCAATGTCTCTCAGGAGAAAACGCATTTTAACCAGAGCTGCTTTCTACGTTGGCTGATGCTTCAGTACAACTCCCACAGAGAGAAAGGAAGAGGGGGGAAAAAACACAACCTGACTATCTCCAAATCTGAGTTTCTCCATTTGAATTAATTGAATTTCAAGGTCTCCATTTCAATGCAATTCAGGGTTTGGTCAACGAAAAGGGAAGACGGGCTGAAGCCTGACCCGCCTGCGTTGCCTCTGCTACACAAAACTGCAGCGTGTGGGTTTTGTGCAATAAAAAGAGAGTGATATATTCCGTTGGAGCTGGTTTTTCACTTCAGGTTATCTGAGGTTGTCCTAATTAGTCAACAGGAACAGGTGGCACCCGCCCCAAAAGCTGTAGCCGTATGAATAAACATTATGGGTGTCTCTAGTGCAGAAGAGAAGTTTGGACTCAAGAGTGCCATCTAGGGAGAGATTTTGAGTAGAGCTTTTGAGAAGCTTCCAACTCCAGGAAGCCGGAGAACATTTTCAGAAATGCTTTGCAAAGATGTCCTTTTCAAGAGATATGACTCCCCGTGTGTCAGTGCATGAAATACAGAGTAGCTGGTCTGCTTAAAGCAAGGTTTCTCAAACTTAGCCACTTTAAGATGGGTGGACTTCAACTCCCAGAATTCCCCAGCCAACACTGACATTTACACATCTTTGTGGCCAGGTCTGAGGGGGAAAAAATGCTTTAAATGGTAGGATGATAAGAAAAGCTCAACTGAAAGAGGGTGTCAACCCTGAAGCAGACCTGGCTGAGGCCATTTTTGAGGCTTTGTGGTTGCCACAAGGCAGAGGGGAAGAAAGGGAGGGGGGAAATTATATTGCTCGACTTTGCGGTCTAAATAAAAAGTTTTCTTGTGGGAACCAAGGTCATTCTAACAGGTGGCTGAGAAGAGGAAAAGTGGGGTAACCAAGCAACCTGCCAGCACCACTATTGGTACAATGTGACCTGCGGCGAAGGGGGAATGTTCACTTTTTAATTAGGTGAAAACCGCTGGAACTTTCAGAGTTGGTTTTCACCAGTTATGCCAAGATGATGTATTCCAATAAATTGTTCGTTGAGGAATCTACCTGTCTCAGAAAGGCCTCCTCGTAGTTTGCAAATATCCAACCCATTTTGGTGTCCATGCAGCAAGATCGAACAAGTCAAAGTAGCCATTACTGCTGCCCCATCAAGGACCATCTTTTTGACAGGTGATTCATGATGTATGTTACAAAAAGGAGTGGGATCTCAGCAGGGGGATTTCTGTCATATTGATTGTTTGGACCCGCCTGGCCCTACAGCAGTCTTGTCTGTAAATATATTCAGGTAACCATATAATAAGAATAACCTTGACTACACTGCAGTGGTGGATTACGAACGGTGCCTGCCGGGAACACTGGGTACCGTTCTGGTATGGTGCTCTGGAGGACCCACCCGCCCGCCCACGCTCCTTACTGGTATTTGAGCTCTTTGGCGCTTCCACACACATGCACGGAGCGTACGGAATCTGTGCAATGCTCCGGCGAGCAGCTGGAGTGTCACGGAGGCGTCACAGAGCATTGCAGGAGGTAAGGATGTATGCGCATGTTGCTTGCGTGTGCATGTGTCTGCGGGCGTGCGGGTGTGCTGCGCGCATTCATGTGGTGGACGCCGGGCCCTGTTGCACTGTACCGGAGAACCCACCACTGCTACACTGATATTTCAGCTGCTGACTGAATGCTTAGGTTCTGTTAACACTTTGAAGCACTCTGAGATTTTCACAGCATTTTTCTGACACACTTCTTGTGAATTGCTACTTACGAGTCACCTTTAACTAATTAATGGGGCATTCTGAATCTGTCCTTTCAGCCAATTTGCATTAAAGCACAGGACAGGAAATTAAACTTGTCAAACAGGAAAGGAAACTTTAGCTAAGTAAAGAACCAATATCTCTTATTTAAATGCCGTGAGAAGCGTCTTTCTTTTCAGGATCTTTTCAGAGTTGCAAAAATCAAGACGTCGTCAAAAAAACAGCAAGAAGTTTTTCCAGATCACGGTGAGACCATCTGATCGCTATCCAGAAATTCTGCAGGCCAGCCAAATATTTAGAGTAATATTAAAGAATCCAGCCAACAAAGCAGAAATCACTGCACCAGCTCCCAATATTGAAACATGGAAGACAAAAACTGAGCATAACAGAAGGACCGTGTTTCTTTAAAAAAAAAAATAGATTATCACCTTGGTGTGACATCTTTAATTTCATCTGCCAGTTTGTCAGTAATAATCACAACAGAAATGGAGACGGAGCTTTGATCTTCTCAAGTAAGGCAACAGAAACACACATGTTTGCAAAGAGAATGTGCAGATGTTCCCTGTTCTGTCTATCCCACCCTTCAAGAGCTTGTGCGAAGCCGCCACCCTCCATAGAAGAATGAAATATTTTGAGGAATATTTTTTAAAGGCAGGATAAAACATTTCCAATAAAGGAGAATTTTTTAAAAATAAATTCTTAAGGGAGACAGAAACTCGGAGCTCCGGCCCCTCTGCCCCCCAAGCAGAAACTGAGCTGGGGCAGCTTTTAGAAATGCAGATTTGATAATCCCTCACCAAAGATTAGCCCTTACCAAAGAGCCAAGAGAGAAGAAAGCCATTAAGCGATAATAGGAATTCTTGCATCACCCTCCAAACTTCAACCGAACTTAACTCAGACAAACCCCTAGGTTTTATACTTTGCCAATAGAGCAGAGGTGGTATTCAGTAGGTTCTGAGCAGTTCTGGAGAACCGGTAGCGGAAATTTTGAGTAGTTCAGAGAACCGGTAAATAGCAACTATGACTGGCCCCACCCACATCTATTCTCTGCCTCCCGAGTCCCAGCGGATTGGGAGGAAATGGATATTTTGCAGTATCTTTCCCCTGGAATGGGGTGGGAATGGAGATTTTACAGTATCCTTCCTGTATCACTCCCACCAAGCCACACCCACCAAACCATGCCTTGCCCACCAAGCCATGCCCACAGAACCGGTGGTAAAATATTTTGAATCCCACCACTGCTATAGAGCCAGCTATAACTCTTACATAATCCCTACATGACATCATGGGAGTCTGACAACAGGCAATAGAATTCATGTTCTTGTACAGGAACAGGAAGCTCAAGTGTAAAGCCCAAGAGAAGGTATAAAAAACCCTCACTCTCAACTCTATGTGGTCAGCTGCCCAGAATCACATGTGCTGGTGGTTCTGCTTCATCAATAAATGAACCCTCTTTCCAATCATTTTGTCTCCAGTTCCTTTCAGTTCCGCTTGGAACTGAAGCAGATGGATAGTTCTTCCAACAAGCTCTTTTAGATTTCTCCATAAAAGAGTTTGACAAAATGCTATATGCAATTACTGTGTCTCATCTTCCTCTCACCATTAGATGTTTTGTTTTGCCCAGACCTACATTGCTTAACCAATCATATCCAAGGACCAGTGGTGGGTTTCATAAAATTTTGGAACCTCTTCTGTAGGTGTGGCCTGCTTTCCGGTTCCACTGGTGGGACCTCTTCTAACCGGTTCGGTAGATTTGACGAACCGGTTCTACCAAATAGGTGCGAACTGGTAGGAACCCACCTCTGCAACCAAGCCTCTACAATACATTAGCCCAAGTTTCAACCAAACATGACTTCAAGACAAATGCCACATGGGAGTCTGACTGCAATCAATAGAATGCATGCCCTTGCCACAGGAACAGGAAGCTCAAGTCCAAAGCCCAAGGGAGGGTATGAAAATCTCTCTCTCTCTCTCTCTCTCTCTCTCTCTCCCTCCCTCCCTCCCTCCCTCCCTCCCTCCCCCCCTCCATGTGGTTAGTTACCCAGAATCACACATGTTTGGTGGTTCTGCTTCCTCATTACACCATCCTTACAAAGCAGCCACCATATTTCCAGTGTCTTTCTCCCCACTTGGAACTGAACCTAGATGGACATGTCTTCCAACACTTTGATAGTCTCCAGATCTGGCTTTCAGCCAGTGCCCATTCAAAGTACATGTGACTTTCCTCTTTTCTCTTTCCACACTGTAAAGGGAGAAAGTCCTGGACACAACAGGTTTCCCTCCTGGAGTATGTCCCTTTGGACCTTTAAGCATTCATTTCTGAATGCCATAAACAGGTTTGGTTCAACTCATAAGAATGTGCTGTTCAAATACAGTCCTTGTGAATGAATCAAAGCGTTCCAGCCAGGAATGGCTGCTAAATAAAGGCACTACGTCCCACTAAGGGATGCGGTGGCTCAGTGGCTAAGTGGCTGAGCTTGCCGATCAGAAAGGTCAGCAGTTTGGCAGTTCGAATCCCTAGCACCGCATAAGGGAGTGAGCTCCTGTTACTTGTCACAGCTTCTGCCAACCTAGCAGTTCAAAAGCATGTAAAAATGAAAGTAGAAAAATAGGAACCACCTTTGGTGGGAAGATATCAGCGTTCCCTGCACCTGTGGCATTTAGTCATGCCAGCCACATGACCATGGAGATGTCTTCGGACAGCGCTGGCTCTTCGGCTTTGAAATGGAGATGAGCGCCCACTCCCCCAGAGTCGGCTCACCAGGAGAACCAGGGACCTTCAAGGCTGGAATTAGCCCCGTCTGGCCAATTAAGTGTACGTTTCACTTCTCTGCAACAGAGTCGCCTTTGAATATCACAATTGAGAGAATTTTCTGCAATATGCTTCTCCACCCCCCACCCCCCGCGAGATATTAATTTCTTTTTTTTCCAATTGCAAGGATAGCTAAGTTCTGCTCCAACCCTCAACATTTGGTTTCTTGAAGTAGGGTGCATTTTGTATTCAGCAGATTAGCGAATATACTTTGCCTTCTGCCGTACAAATTTCCTTTTCGAGAGACAATCGTAGCAAATCCTTCCATGCAAATGTTCAAGCTGCTCTAAATTCATGCTCTTTAACTTCAAGCTGCTGTAAAATCTCTTATGCAACTCACTGGAAAACAACATAGTCGGTACAGTATACTTTCTGGGTTTTTCCCCCCCTTCCAGGAGAGCGATGGGTTTTATACATCCTGTTGGGATTTTTCCTTTAATCAAGAAACATGGTTATTAGCATGCCGCATCAGAGAATAACGGCGTTAAGAAACAGTACCAATCATTGGCACGGGATGTGTTCTGTAGAGAGGCATCGCAGGTGGTGCTGCCACACAGCTGTTCTCAGCTATTTTTGAGGCTTTGATATTTTTGCTCTTGAAGGAGTTGAAATGAAAACGCGATTGTAAAATGGGAGCCTGGCCCTGGAAGTCACGCCAGGCAAAATCAGAATGGGAACTGGGGACATCTCCCCCAGCATATGGCCTTGTGGTTGTTTTAGCCCTGCTTTTGACAACATGGAGTTGACCTTGGCTGAATTCTTAGGGTATGCAGAGCTGACGAGGATAGTATTTGTTGAAATCCATTGTTGGAACGTATTTCTATACAGCAACTACTGTAGTATTCAGCCAGTAGATGGCAGTGTTTATAAGTTTGGATCTATGGTATGTATTCTTGGGCTTTTTGTTCCAAGTAGAGTTTCCTGTGTCCTGTTTAACAGTTGGCAGTAAAGCACATGGTGATTGTACTTTTTTTTCTGTAAAAAGATTTATTTTTTCTTTCCATATACATTCACGAATATACATTCTCATAGGTACTATTAGTACGCATCTGTTATCTTCTAGCATTTATCACAAACTGTTTAATAATATAAAAAGCATAATCAGGGTCGCTTTCTTGCCACGCCATATATCCATCTTATTTTGCAACAACTCTACTCCTTCTTTCTTCCCAACCTCCCTTCTCTACCTTCTTCTTTCCTCCTCTCCTTCCTCTTTTCTTCTTCCCCTCCCTCTTTCCCACTCCTCCTCTCTTCTTCTCCTTCTTACCCTCTCTCCTACTCTTACTACCCCTCCCTTACTTCCTCTCCTTTGCCCTTTCTTCTCTTTCTCCCTCTTTCTGTTGTTGCCCTTGTTTATTTGTGACTGTACTCTTTGTTTGTTCTTTGGTGCTACATATAAACAGAATTTCTAACTGTACTGGAATGGGAACCATATGGGAATCCCAAATCTATGGATTGAACTGGAGAATCAAAGAACTTCCTGGAAGCTGCTATGACAAGCGATTTCCATATGGTTGGCAAGAAATTACATGGCCTTGTCTAGGCACTCAGTAAGAATCAACATGGATCACCCAACGAAGCCCTTCTCCTTCTCTATTGTTTCCATGGGTTGTTGGATGATTGTTTTTTTTATAGTTGGTGAACTATAGGTAGTCCTCAAATTACAACCATTTGTTTAGCAAATGTTCAAAGTTCTTTGGGCATTAAAATCACTCTTGGCACTGACTTCGTGAACAGGATGTTCAGGAAAAAATAATACAAAGTGTGTGTCTGTGTAAAAATAGTCAAAATAATGGCACTAACCAAAAGAAGGAGGGGCTTGAATTGCTCAGATTTTTTAAAATCTATTTTCCTCCCCCAACTCTACTGGTTTTTCAAGCTACTCTACGGAGGAGGAACATTTTTCAATAAGGACAAGACGGTCCACACAAATTTGTGTTACATTCTTGGTGTCAGGTGTCCAAATAGCATCCAAAAGTAAATCAGAGTCCAAGGCAAAGTATTGCTCAAAGATTCCAATTTATTAAGAAAGCCATTTTTGCACGTCTGGGAAAACCCGAATCTGAAAGCTTCCCGGTTTTCCCCACCCAGTTGAAAGCTCAAGATCTTGCCCTCACACCCATACATCCATCACATGGTCCAATCTTCCACTGCCATGCTGGCAGCTTCCACTCATCCAGTTCCGGTCAGGTGCAGAGGTGCAAAGACAAAGGATGACCTTGGCTTTCTAGAAAGAATTTTGTTATGGCTACATAGCATCTCACTCTTTACAATCCCTTTTTCCCACAATAGAAAATGTATAGTAGAATAATAGAAAGTGTGGCAGGCCAAAGATCCAAAAGAAAGATGGCTGTACGCCTGACACTTGGTTTGCTATTAAGTTTAATTGAGAAACAACTTGCTCAGTTGCTAAGCATAAGTAGAAGGGCCCACTTGAATTCAGCAGGGTCTTGAGGTCAAAGGAGAAAAGGAGGAGGTAGGGTCGTCTTAGAAGAATTGCACAGAGAAGAGTGAGTCTTTGAAAAAACGGACAATATTGGCAAGCAGAAGCTTTTCGTGGGAGCTGATTATATTGCTTAATGAACAATAATTATTTAGCATCTACTTATCCTGCTCCCCTCTGACGGGCATATTATTTCAAGTATTTCAAGATACAAAATGAGGGTCAGCATGATACAGGACTTTCAAAAATAAAAAGTGGGAGAAAATCATGTTTCCTGACATTTTTCAGTTCTTGAACCGTGAGAGAGCTTCCTTTAAAAAAAATAAAAATAAAAGAATGATAGCTTTGAATTATACCAAATGCCTATTTCTAGCCAAAGAAAATTATGGGTTCGGGTAACTCAGAAATGAAAAGAAAAGCAACTTTGTAAAGATTTGTCACGTTAACCTTTTTGTTCACATTTTAAAAAAGGAAATGGCAATGTTCTTTCTTCGTGGATCTCAAAGAGACTGTCTGGCACTATATCGGTTTTGCTGTATTGATAGGCACATCTAAAACGTTCAATATGACGATAGCTCTTCCCCCCTCCTCCTCCTTCTCCCCTTCCTTCCTTCCTTCCTTCCTTCCTTCCTTCCTTCCTACCTACCTACCTACCTACCTACCTACCTACCTACCTACCTACCCACGGGTGAAATTCAGCAGGTTCTAACAGCTTCTGGAGAACCGGTAGTGGAAATTTTGAGTAGTTCAGAAAACCGGCAAGTACCAACTCTAGCTGGGGAGGGAATGGAGATTTTACAGTATCCTTCCCCTGGAGTGTGGTGGGAATGGAGATTTTGCAGTATTCTTCCCCTGGAGTGGAGTGGCAATGAATATTTTGCAGTATCCTTCCCCTGGAGTGGGGTGGGAATGGAGATTTTGCAGTATCCTTCCCGTGGAGTGGCAATGGAGATTTTGCAATAACCTTTGCCCAGGAGTGGGGTGGAAATGGAGATTTTGCAGTATCCTTCCCCTGCCACATCCCCCAAGCCACACCCACAGAACCGGTAGTAAAAAAAATTGAAATTCACTACTGTTCCTACCTACCTACCTACCTACCTCCTTCCTTCTCTCCCTCCCTCGTTTCTCTCCGTCTTTCAGTAAGGATTATTGAATGTAGTGGCCTAATTTCTGACTTCATTGTCAATGCTTCTGATTTGATGAACTGTTGAGAAAATAGTTTTGTATGCCAGACTGCACTCAAATTCCATATCTCTCCTAATGAACAATGCAGCATGTGTTTTTATTTTATATTTCCTTTCATTTCATATTTCTAATGTTGTTGACTACTTAGAATCATCTTTTTTCAGTTGGGCATTCAGATAGAATGTCTAAATCAATCATCTATCTATCTATCTATCTATCTATCTATCTATCTATCTATCTATCTATCTATCTATCTATCTATATCACCTTTCCCATTAAATCCCTACATTTTAGTATTTAAAGTTAAAGGTTAGAGTGGGGTACATTTTAAAATCTTTTTTAATAACAAAACTTGATTTTGTTCATATCCCTTGAGATTGATTGAATTCTGGGAAGGAAAATAGAGCTGAATCCTGTACTCAATATATCTTCACACCATAAGTTCAAGAAGTTGTACTACCAAATTTTTGCATTTGGTTGTTTTAATCACTGGACAGATAATACTAATATTAGAGTCCTATTTCTCTTCCACACAAAGTGTCAACGTTGAACCACTTTTGAAATTTTTAGTTCTTATCGCTATTCAACTTGCCAAAGAACTGGGGGGAGGGAAGGCTTGAGAGAGAAACCCATCAAGACCATTGATGCATGTGTCCAACAGAGAAATGAACTATTCTCAAAGCAAAAGTACGGTTCATAATTGGACGCAACCAACCAGGGGGGGTGAGAAGGCGAAGCTATTGTTTAATTACACAAGCATTGCACGGAGAAAACCAGAGTTGGTTTTGATTCTTCAGTACCAAAACGGTGTATCCAATAAAGTTTTGCTTTTGGGATTTCAGAGTTCCTGAGATTGTCTACTTTTCTTGGGTTTGCTAGTCAGATGGTTGACACAAAGGTTATGCAGTGGTTGCCAGGCAATCATATCTAATTCCAAGTATGTGCATCAGGAATTACCAATTTACTACCTCAGAGCAGGATGTGACTACCAGGGTATCCAGATTTTCACTTTTAGGCCTCAACATCGATCCTTGGCCTGACCAGAAAAATCTGTTGGACAAGGAAAAGTGGCCACAAACTCCTGATTGGCTCTCAATGGAGATGACCAGGCTGAGCATGAAGGTGGGGTCAAATGTGTAATCAGTTTGGAGTCGCTCTGCTCCCACAAGAGACCAAAGTCCAGGCTCCCTTAAATTTCATTGACTCATATCTAGTGCCAATTTGTCTTGGTCACTAGTAGATCAGATTCTTGTATATAGTAGGTACTATGTAACAAACCGGAAGTCCTTTAAACTAAACTCCTGTTCCTGGTTACTTCTGCCTGACACTTGGTGCTATTAGTGTCAGCGTTCCAAATATCATCCAAAATTAAATCAGAGTTCAAGGCAGATCTTTCCTCAAAGTTCCAATTTATTAAGAGAGACATGTTGACACATCTGTGGGAAACCCGAATCTGAAAGCTTCCTGGGTTTTCCATCCAGTTCAAAGTTCATGATCTTGCTCCACACCCACAAGTCCATCACATGGTCCAATCTTCCGCTGCCAGGCTGGTATTTCCACCCATCAAGTTACAGTCAGGTGCAGAGGTGTTTTCGCTTGCAGAGTCATTTCGGGCCGGTCCTTCTGTCAGCGTTCCAAATATCATGCAGAATTAAATCAGAGTCCAAGGCAGAACTATCCTTAAAGTTCCAATTTAATAAGACAGACATGTTGGCAACAAACTGTGGAATCCCAAATCTAAAAGCTTCCTGGGGTTTCACCCAGTTGAAAGTTCATGATCTTATCCCCACACCTATAAATCCATCACATAGTCCAATCTTTTTTGGCCACACTGGCATTTCCACCCATCTGGTTCTGGTCAGATGCAGAGGTGCGGAGACCAAAGATGACCTTGATTTCTAGAAAGGAATGACGACAACACATTCTACAATTCTACTCCTTACTATTCCCCCTCCCAATTCCCCCACTAATGAAATGCATAGTAAAATAACGGAGAGTGGGGCAGGCCAAAGATCCTAAAAGGAATATGACTGCAGGCCTGACAATTAGTTATTTCCCAATTTGGGAGAACTTTTTGTACTTGAACCTATCAAAGTTATTCTTAAAGTGGGCGTGAAGGACATGAAAATTCAAGATGTAGTGATGAGACAAATTTAGGACAAGGACAAGCTATCAATAACAACACATTTTTACTTCCAATCCTGGAGGCTGGTTGCTGTGTATACCATTTCCTGAGGAACAAGATGGTTGTTGAAGGCCTCTCTCTCAACAGATTGAATGTGCATTATGGAGTGAGTCATACATTTTTGTAGAAATAAAATAAAATAGACCTCCTGTCTGTGGCTATCGCTTAAGTATCTGGAAACTATGGAAACAGGCAGCTGGACTAAATAGGCCTTTTTATCTGATCCGTTCTGAAATGAGTTATGTTGTCAGAGAGGGAGAGAGAGAGAGAGGGAGAAAATAAATCAAAATTGAAAGAGAGAGCTGTCCATACGGACACCAGTGCATTTCTTGGAAATCCCTTAATCAAGGAAAAGATGAGTAATAAACATTCCTTAAAACAGTTTCATTTCTTGCACTTCTACACAGATCTGAAACGCTGACCTTTTTGCAAAGTGCTATTTTCCACGAGAACCGGTCTTCTAAAGAAGATATTTTAAGAGCTGGGCATCCTTATTTCCCCTCCCTATCGGCTGGAGGGGGGGAAAAACACAACATAAAAAATTAAACACCTAGACTGCATTTATATTAAGATGGCATTTTATGCTCCATTGTCACTTGCTAGCGGCCTAGACTCTGTCATGCTCACACTAAGTAAACCTGTGAATAAGCTGCTGTGTAGGAGGGCCGTCCCTAAATAAGGAGGAAAATGGGATGTATTAGCGCTGAAAGTTAATGGTAGAAGTCGAAGCAGGGGATAGGAAATAAAATAATCAGAACTCCGCAGCAGGTGATGATGGGCTGTTTCCGTGCATGGCTCTGGTTCTTTTAAGTGCACAATGGATGCCCAGATCCTGTCGACCAGACCTAAGGGGAGAAGGGAATTCAGATGAGAAGCACTGAAGCTCAGCTCCCGACAGCTGCCTGATTATCCTTTCATATATTCAAGAAGACACACAAATAGATCAGCACGTCTTTCCATTCGGAAAACATCCAGCTTACGCGACAGTCAATCCCCTGTCCAGTTTTTTTCAAGGCTGTTTCTTCTTTGCGCGAGGAAGGTGGTGTGGTCACAGCCATGGGGTTCTTCGGCTCCCCTCAGGCCCAGTAATGAGAAAAGCAATGGATCCTTTTTTTTTTTTTTTGGTCTCTGCCTACAATACTTGAACCTTTTTTTAAAAAGAAAAAATACCGCATTTTTTGGACTATAAGATGCACCGGAATATAAGACGCACTGTGATTTTGAAAAGGTAAATTAAAAAAAAGTTTTTGCACTCTGCAGGCCTACCAAACCCTCTGCATGCCTCGTTTTTTTGCAAAAAAAAAAAGGGGGGGGGGGATGCAGAGGATTTGGGAGGTTTGTAGAGTGCTCCTGGTGACTGGGGGGGCAAAAACGGCCCGTTTTTGATCTTTTTGCCCTCCCCAGCTCGCAGGAGCACCTTGAAAGCCTCCCAAACTCTCTGCACATCCCTTTTTGTGAAAGGGGAGGGGTTTCGGTAGGCCAAAAGTGCTATATTCAGCGTATAAGACGCAGTGAGATTTTCACCCTCTTTTTTGAGGGAAAAAGGTGCGTCTTATACTCCGAAAAATATGGTAGCTGCTGAAATATGAATCAGTTGCAGAAACAAATGGTGGCTTCTCCATTCTCTAGTGCAAGGGTGTCACAAGGTCCGGGGGACGCATCCAGCCCATGGGGTGCTTAGATCGGGTCTGCAGTGCCACCCTAGAAACAGCAAAGGATCGGTCTGAAATGCCTCTGCCAGGGCCGTGCACGGGCCTCCCAGACTCTGTTTTCAGCCATGACGGCCTCCTGCTGCCCTCTGAAAGCAAAAAATGGAGCTTAGGGGGCTATGTCCGTGCGCACACACACACATGCTCTGTTTTCATTGGCAATGGGGAGCAGGAGGCTGTTGCGGCTGAAAACGGAGATCGCGAGCCCATTTCACTGGCAGAGCACTTGGGCCACCACGGATGCCCTGAGTCACGCCAAGCTGGCCATGCCCACCCCAGCCCCTGAGGTCCAACAAAACCCTGATGCGGCCCTCAATGAAATTGAGTTTGACAAACCCCTGCTCTCATGCTGCCTTCTCTATTTCCCCAACTTAAAATACAATCTTATTATTCCTTTTGGAAAATTAGGCCTCAAGATGGCCCCTGTGAGGTATACCAATCTTTTAAAAATAGAGCATTACAAAATCTGTATGATCAGGGCAATACATTCCTCCTCACTTATTTTTATGAGTCGGTTATGCATATCTTCACATCCACCTTTAATGTACATATTGTCTTCAGAGTTTGAGGGTGCTCCATCACTGGAAGTTATTAACAAGACATTAGAGAGCCATTTGTCCAGAATGGTATAGGGTCTCCTGCTTATGCAGGGGGCTGGACTAGAAGACCTCCAAGGTCCCTTCCAGCTCTGTTATTCTGTCACATATTTCCTGCCCCCTCTTTCTTTCCCTCAAAATTTAATATTCCTTGCAGAGATTTTTCATTTCACTTTTTCCCTCCAGCTTTGCTAAAAGCCAAATCTGAACCAGTGGAAATTATTATCAAAAAGGTAATGGTTAAAAAGATCTGTTGACCATTAATAAATCTGTTCTGTTTCAACTTGGTTCCAAGTAGACCTATAGAAAATCCACCTATCCAGATAAGTATTTCTCAACCTTGGCAATAGTTGAGTTCGACTCACAGAATTCTCCAGCCAGATCTTCAGAATTGGCAATATCCTTCGATTCGGATTATTATGCCTTGATGGGATGTCAACAAAACACACTTAATAATGTATAAAGATCAGTGTGTCTAAATATTTTGAGTCATCCTTCAGTAAAATAACACAGCATAATGCCATTAGCATTAATCTATAAACTCTGCATATGATTTGATTTTGCACAAACATGGAAGCGGTAAAATAAACACCAGTTAGTGGATATTATGAATTCAGTATGTTGACATAGCCAGAGGTGGTATTCAGCCAGTTTGGACCAATTCACCTGAACCAGTAGCAGCGAACTGCAGGTAGGCATGCCCCCACCCACCCCGGATCCAAAACATCTTATGTAGCCTCAATTTCGATGCCGAACACATGCGTGCATGCTGCATACACGAGCAAAGTGCATGCGTGGAAGGCAGGGGTGGGTTCCAGATTCTTTTACTGCTGGTTTGCTCAGGGATGTGGTTCAGGCACGCCCGCGCTTCGTGCGCATGCACACTAGTAAAAAAATTATTCTGCACATGCGCAGAAGCAAAAAACAAGATGGCAGGACCTATGGTGCCGCTGATAGAACAAGTTCAGGGGCGTGGGTGGCTGAGTTACTACCTACTCAGCCAAACCAGTCCAAACCGATAAGAGCCCATCTCTGTTGGAAGACCACACACATGCTCAGAAGGTGCCTGCACACTCACAGTGATGAACCGGTGGTAAACCTAAGTCAATCCCACCACTGGACATAATTGTGTGTTGGATACTTAACAACTTATCAGGATTTGCAGCGGCCCACAGTCACGGAGCCATGTTTTATGACATTTTCGCCCAAAAAAAACACATGACCTGGGTACCTGAGAGACCGCCTCCTGCCGATCACCTCCCATAGACCGATTAGATTACACAGGTTAGGTCTTCTCCGGATTCCATCTGCCAGCCAATGTCGGCTGGCGACTCCCCGGGGGAGAGCCTTCTCTGTCGCAGCTCCAGCCCTCTGAAACGATCTCCCCGTGGAGATCCGGACCCTTACTACCCTCCCGGTCTTCTGCAAAGCCGTTAAGTCCTGGCTGCTCCAGCAGGCCGGGGAACTTTCGAAATATCCAGCCCCTCGGAAATTGTGACTGTTGTATATTTTAATATGTTGTTTTGTGTATTATCCCCCTCCCTTGTTTTATTGTAAGCCGCCCGGAGTCCTTCGGGATTGGGCGGCATACAAGATCAATAAAACTAAACTAAACTAAACTAAACTAAACATTTACTTAACAACTGCTACCAAAAAAAAGGTACAAAAATCGGATTGGTCCCATGAGCGATCCGCTTTATGATCGTCACAACTTACAACCACGAAGGACAGGCTCCATTATGGTCATGACATGGATTGTTATTTATTGAATGTTTTTTTTAATGTTGCAATACAGGTAGTCCTCGGCTTACAACTGTTCATTTAGTGACCGTTCAAACGGCACTGAAAAAAGGAACTTATGTCCATTTTCCACACTTACGACTTTTGCAACATCCCCATGGTCACATGATTTACATTCAGAGGCCTGGCAACTGACTCACTTGAACCAGGTAGAACTGGCTAAATTGCACCACTGCCTCTGTGTGTGTGTTTGTGTGTGTAATATGATATATATTTCCTGTCAAGCAGTAAGCTTCCTCCCATATTTAGGCATACCAGGGGTTGTGACACTAAATACATACCTATTTTTCTGGCTCAGCTGATAAAGGAGGAGAACCTTGAGGCTTAGTGGTTAACACATCTGCCTAATATGTAATACAGCCCAGGTTCGAATCCCAGTAAAGGTATGGCTAGCTGATGACAGCTAAATAGCTTGAAATAGATCTATACTAGTCTCCCTTTATTTATTTATCAGCACAAATACAACACATATATATTATACACACACACACACACATTATATATATATATATATATATATATATATATATATATATATATATATATATATATATATATATATATATATATATATATATATATATGTTGTGTGTGTGTGTGTAATATATATGTATATATATATAATATTATTATACATACATATTATTATGCATGTGTGTATATATATATATATATATATATATATATATATATATATATATATATATATATGTGTGTGTATATATATATATATATATATATATATATATATATATATATATATATATATAATATTTATATATACACATACATACATACATACATACATACATACATATATATATCCTTCAGAAAAAGAGCAACATCTAAACCTTCTGTGTTCCTTGCAAACTACTTCTGCCAGACAAGAAGTGTGAACCAAGCTTGTAGCTAAATTCCAACCAGGATAATTATCTTCTCTCTTAAACGATTTATGTAGGTCTAAATAGCATTTTGCACTTTGTGATATTTTTAAATTATACATATTACATCCAGGAGACAAGTAAGGCTGAAAATACAGCAGTCCTATTTTAGGAAAATACATACCAACTATTATTGATTGCGTCGGAGTGGTTCCTTACAAGAAGGGACAGGCAAAGTTTTTAAGAGAGGAAGGGTTTCAGGCACCACCTGTACGCCCGAACCAGGCCGAAGCAGTAGAATCCCACCCCTGGTTTCAGGGCTAAATTATCTGTAGTAGCCATATGCTTTTTCCAAATATGAGTGCACTTTCTCAGGAAATTATGGTGCTTCAGAGGTATGGGTGTCATTAATGCCAAAGAGGAGGGCGTATTCTCAGATTGGGTTTGTAACATTAATGTTCCTCTATTAAAATTGGTCTGGGAAGAAAGAAATGTGTGGATCACACAGGGCTCCCACACTGTGGTGGTTTTTTTCTTCTTTTCCTTTCTTTATCAGTTGAAATAAGTCATCATCCACTTCTTGGACATAATGTTTAAAAGGTGCTTCTATGTGTGTGAAAAGCTCTGATGAGAAGATGGGGTGAGAGCAGGGCAGTGGTGGGTTTCAAAAATTGTTCGAACCTACTCTGTGGGTGTGGTCTCCTTTGTGGGAGTGGCTTCCCGCCCATGTGACCGGATATGAAATTATGAATTAGTACTTAGGTCGGTCCAAGTAGCTATTCAGAAACTCTGGCATTGAAGCATGCAAGTCTTAAAGCTGTCAAGTTACAAGATCCTTGCACCCCGCAGCTTCAACCTTAAACT